>NW_006408366.1:0-1047 GCF_000299155.1 Elephantulus edwardii | reverse complement strand
TCATTTCTGATTCCTTTAACAGATCTTCAGTTTGAAAAATTTCACCCATCATCCCTATTTGTCTACCAGGCACTGAGCCATTATCATTGAACAAACACTACTGTTTTGTTACAGTGGAAAGTGAACTTGTATTTTATACTCACACATCTATCAAAAGTGGGAAATAAAAATTATCCTAAAAAAGCAGTGTATTCAATAATGTTTCCTACACTCTGCCTGCTCTGTGTAGACAGGTGATTTAGTTAGTTCAGAATGAGCAATGACTAGGGTGAGGTAGATAAGTTAAATAATCTAGCGGCAAAATTTAAGGGACATAAAAACGTGACAATAAAGATCACCACTGGTTGACAATAGAAACTAACCAAGCCATATTGGAACCTGAAAAAAATCAGTAACACTAGCTCTGTTTTTATTTAAAATCTATTTGTCCGTATTAAATTTTACTTTAAGAAATATCATCTATCTTGATTACTGAGTTTTTTTATGTCATCTTAAATTTTGCACCCAAGGTGAGTGTCTCACTTGCCTCAACCCAGGTTTTGACCCCAAGTAGAGACCATCTTCTCTCTCTAGTCACAGTTCAACCGAGCCTAAGTCCCTTGGCTTCATTAACTGTAATAAGTCTCTGCCCTGAGGACTCACCTCTGCGGCAATCATTTATATGGGGCATTTTCTTGTGGGTCAACTCATGACGAAGTTCAACAATCCAATCTGGAATGTTCACCTGATGTGGGGGAAGCAGGGGCACAGAAATTAGAAAATATTAAAGCTAGAAGGGACTAATGAGAGGAATTCATCTTATCTCCTCCTACTTCACAGAAATTAAGATTGTAAGGTAAAATTTCTGTCTTAAAGACAAAGCCAACATTAGAACTCAGGTCTCTAGAATCTTTTTACAGCTCTACAGAGATGACTGAGCTCTGGTGGCCTAGTGGTAAGAAACTGCATTGCAATCACAAAGGCACGTGGTTCAATTCCATCAGCTGTTCCACAGAAAGATAGGCAATCTCCTCCTGTGCAATTAACTGCCTCTGAAAACCTGCTGGA
>NW_006408365.1:0-1047 GCF_000299155.1 Elephantulus edwardii | reverse complement strand
GAAGGCATCTATTCTTCTGTCATCCTTAATCATTGTCCAACTCTTTGGAGCATAACAAGACTGACATCGTTGCTCTTCAGCACTCTGGAGAAGTCCATGACAGCAGATTTTCCCAATCCTGTTAGTATTTTGATTTCCTGACTGTTGGTGTTAAAGAGTGTTGATTGTGGATCCAAGCAAGCTGTAATTGCTAACAACCTCAATCTCTTCTTCATCTATTACAGTACTGCCAGTTGGCCCAGTGGTGAGAATCTTTGTCTTCTTGATGTTGAGCTTCAATCCACATTGAAGACTATAGTCCTTGACCTTTTGCAGCTAGTGCTTCAAGTCATCTTCAGTTTTAGCAGGTAAGGTTATGTCATCTTCATATTGTAGGTTGTTAATGAGTCTTCCTCCAATCGTGATGCCACACTCCTCATAAAGCCCTGCTTCACCAATGGTCTCTTCTGTGTACAAATTGAAAAGGTATGGGGACAGGATACATCCCTGGCACACTCCTTTCCTGATTTTGAACCATACAGTGTTTCCTTGCTTCTGAGGACTGCTTCTTGGTCCAAGTATAGGTTTTGTATAAGCATTATCAATTGCTCTGAGATTCCCATTTTCCTCAAGGTTAGCCACAGTTTATTGTGATCCACACAGTCAAATGCCATTACATCTGTGGAAGGAACCATTGGAGAAGTTTAATATCGGCAGTGAAAACTAGGCTAGGTGTTAATTGCAGAACAGAACACCAACTCTCTTATGCAAGTTCAAGTTAAAAGTAAATAAGGTTAAATCATATACACAGGAATCAAAATTTGACCTTGAGTCTTTCTCCCGTGAATTTAAAAACCAACTCAGGAATAGGTTTGTGGCCTTGAACACTAATAGAAGACCAGATAAGCTGTGGGAAGATATCAGGATTATCATCCATGAAGAATGCAAAAAGTCATTACAAAGAAGGAAGAATAAAAGATCAAAATTGATGTCAGAAGTGACTCTGAATATTGTAATAGAGTGCTGAGAAGCTAAAGCAAAGGAAAGAAAGAAAGTTAAGGAGCTGAA
>NW_006408364.1:0-1048 GCF_000299155.1 Elephantulus edwardii | reverse complement strand
TTTTTAAAAATCTTTTTTAAAATTTATTATTAATTTCAATGCAAATTTACAGAGACTTTGGATTTCCATTCATTCATTTTTGCACTTTTCTCCCCTCCCAACCGTCCCCCCTAGTACACTACCCTCTTGGAAAAGTAAAATTCTTTCATTGTTTTATAATCCCTCCCATAGGTCCACTCTACTATGCAGCCTTCGCTCTGGATTCCTGTCATGACAAAAATACCTAATCATAAATCCCTTTTAAACAGTTTTCTCCCTCATCTGTTTCAGTGCAGTATACATTATGGAACCCCTCTTTCTCAGTCTGCCTCCAACCCTGATGAAATAGTACTCTTATTTACAAAGTTTGAATACATTGTTTTTCACAAAAGATTCTTCCCGTTTCTTTCACCCTAACCACCCATCAAATTGTGCAATCTACGTCCTAAACAACATGCCTGTGGAAACTATGAACTTTGATATATGTTGATAGTTGTAGAGAGGTTTTAGGCCTTTTGTTCATAGGGTCATTATGAATCATGCTTGACTCAAGGCAATCAACAACAACATGATTATACTCAAAGGCAATCAACAACAACAACATGATTAACACCCTACATCCCCTCCCCCCATCCTCACCCCTCCCTCACCCCTCCCTTTCCATCCTCTCCCTGCTTTTGATCCTTATGTTCATTATACACTAATGGTTTCATACAGTATTTGTCCTTGTGGGACTGAGATAGTTCACTCAGCATAATGCTCGCCAGTCCGGTAATTTACAAAATTATTGCTCCTGCATGCTGCGTAGTATCCCATTGTATGAATGTACCACAACTCAATCCATTTGTTTCTGGTTGGATATCTGGGCTGTTTACCAAAGTCATTTTATGATGCAAGCATAACCCTAATACCAAAACCAGGCAAAGATATTACCAAGAAAGAAAACTACAAACTAATAACTTTCATGAATATAGGTGCAAAAATCCTTAACAAAATCCTAGCCAATAGAATCCAGAAGCGCATCAAAAAAAATAATTCACCATAACCAAGTGGGATTCATAACAAGTAT
>NW_006408363.1:0-1048 GCF_000299155.1 Elephantulus edwardii | reverse complement strand
GGTACGATGGTATCGAGGTGGGAATCCTTGAGTCTACAGTCACTTAAGTCCAGGCGCTCCAGGGTGGCTGAGGTCCTGTCGATGGCAACTCGGAGCAACTCGGGATTTAAAGAGGCAAGATTGGTACTGGAGAAATTCAGTGCCCTCAGCCTACTGGTGCAGGGATACAAGGACAGCGATTCGAGGTCTGAGTTCTCTACGAAGAAGTAAAAGGTGGAAATGGTCAGGGACTCCAAGGGGGTCTCTAGGTACCTGAGAAACCGGTGGATGTTTCCACAGACGTAGAGATCAATCAGGAGGAGATGCTGGAGCTGGCGCAGGTGCGTGAGCTGGGAAGTGAATTCCGTGAAGATACTGCCCAGCTTTTTGGCTCTTTCCTTGTCCAGGGAACGTTGCGTCAAGGTCCAGTCCCTTGCGGTCAGGGACTGGAGTTCGAGAGTATTCAGATTCACCATGCGGCACAGGTAAGGGGCTAACAAGGACAAGAGGTTTCTCTTCAACGTGTGGTGGATTCTCAGCTCCTTGACACCATCCAGTTGCACATTTTCGAGGATCTTCTGAATAACGCGATGCCCCGGGAGATCATCCGAAAAGCTCAGGTTCTGACAGCAAATCAGAGGGAGCACCTTGACCTGCTTCACTCTCCATGTGAGGAAGGTTAGCAGAGCGTTCCACTCTGTCTCCTGGAAGCTCAGATCTCCCACCAGCTTGACATCTGCAAGCGGTGGCTGACAAGGAGTTGAGCTGTAAAAGTCCTCTCTCCTCCAGAACCCGTAGGTTGGGTCCGTTTCCTGGAGGTCTTCGAACGAGACGCTGTACTCGGGTTCTGCCTCCTCAACCGGAGCTGTGGGCCACAGCACGCTGAGCTGGCCCGCGGCGTGGCGGGGCCCCTGGTCTACCAGGACTTCGAGCATCCTGAACACATTCAGCATCACGGTCGGACCACTGGGCTGCATGTTGCTCATCAGAGACGCCAGATTTAGGCACGGCCAGGGCCAGGAGGCGACCATGGCCTTCACAGCCGCCCAGTGTCCACCAGACACGGCTT
>NW_006408362.1:0-1048 GCF_000299155.1 Elephantulus edwardii | reverse complement strand
GATATATATATATATATATATGTCTCAAACACAAAACTGAAGAATATATAATGAGTTTGTCAAACAAAGTGACGAACTAACATTTAGATTGCTTTAAAATTACTTGCTTCATTGTTTTCTGTCTTTGCACACTTAGAACTAAGGAGTAAAAGTGAGACCTTTCAATAATTGCTTGGAGAATACTTTCAGATTTCACTTTCTGTATGCAGTCTGAGAACTTAGCATTTTTATGAAGTAAATTCATAATCTTACCAATAGATCTGAAGCGGAGAGAAATAAATAGCCTAACTCTGTTCTAGAGCATCTAAAAATCTTTTCCTTTTCTATACCTCCTACGAAGTTGTACCTAAAACAGTACTGACCTCATTAAGTGTGTATTATCTAAAAGTCTTTAAAAAAAGATTTAAAATACGGTATATCAAATAGGCTACATGAGATTTTGGGATATGTATTGTTATCTATTCTTCAAGACTTAGAAGGCTTTCTCTCCTTTTATAATCACATATTTATTTTTGAGTATGTGTTGTGTACTATGTACTGCCAAAAGAACAACCAGGTGAAACCAGGCTGCTCGTTGGAGGCACGGATTCGGAGGCTTTGTCTGACACACTTTGGGAATGTTGCATGGACGATCCAGTCCTTGGAGAGGGATATCATGCTTTGAAGGGTGGAGGCACAGCACAAGAGAGAAAGAACCTGAATGAGATGGATTGATTCAGTGACTGGGTTAGTAAAGGTGAGTGTGTCAGAGACAATAAGGTTGGCACAGATTAGAGCAGATTTTAGGACTATTGTACAAAGGGTCAATATAAGTTGCAAGCATCATCTAAAAAGCACATAACAACAAAAACTATGTACATATGATCAAAATTCTACAGCTACAAAGATTATACAGAGCAAATGAAGCATTTTCCCAATATTATTGTTCAAATCAGCTGCAGAGGGTCAAGGACTGCAGCCTCCAGTATGGACTGAGGCTCAATGTCAAGAAGACAAAGATTCTCACCACTGGACCAATTGACAGCATCAGGATGGATGGTGAAGAGAT
>NW_006408361.1:0-1047 GCF_000299155.1 Elephantulus edwardii | reverse complement strand
AGAGACAGAGACAGAGATATATTAACTTTTTTTGCTTTAGGGACTATTGATTCTTCCCAAAGGGGTCACACCTCAGCAATGCATTTTTAGACCATTTAGATCATTACAAAAGTTGGAGACGAAAGAGAATTTTATTTGCATTGCTGGAAGTACACTGGATATTTGCTCACATAACCTTCAATAAATGTCTGTTGAAATGAATGAATCCTTGAGAAACTGTTTAGTGAGTCAAGTGAATCATTGAAAAACCATGACTGTTCAAAATCATGGAGACCTTAAGAGATCTATTAACACCGTCAATTGTACTTTAGCATTTACATTGTAACAACTTGAAAACTCATTAATAGCTTGTTTTCTGTCCCAGATGATCAATGGTTTGCTTTCACTAACAAGAATTTCTTTTTCCTTGCTCTGTTTCAGAAAAGAAGAGGTGAGGACTAATGGATAAACATACCAAAACTCAGGAAGCATTCACACATCCTTAAAGAGACCATCGTTTCAGGGGTAAAAATCTGGGAATTTTATCTACAAGTCTGAATTTCTAGCATAAAATTATGGTTCTGCAGAGTCTGTGAACCTGATTGCTACTGAAAGGACTCTTTAAAAGAAAAAAAAATAAGAATTCACTCACTGTTCATTCTTCAAATACTTATTTTGGGTGGCCTAGTGATAAGAAGCTGCACTGCAATACCAAAGGTACATGGTTCAAGTCCACGAAATGCTCTGAGGGAAAAGGATGGGCAGTCTCCTCCCTTGTGATTTTTCTACCTCTGAAAACCTGCTGGAGGGTCAGCTGTGAGTTGGTTTTAAGTTGACAGCACACAACAAAAGGGTGCACCAAGTACAGTTTTAGGCCCTGGAATCAGAGCAATGAAGAGAGCAAACAAAAACAGCTGCCCTCATGTGTTTACCATGCACATGTGAGAAACAAACAAGCAAGCCAACTTGAAGGCAGTTGTAGGGTTTGTTTTCTTGATTTTGACATGTGATCCATACTATGTCTTGGACTTTGCTCTCCGGCAGTGAGTGGTTCTCCTCTTTTTTTTT
>NW_006408360.1:0-1048 GCF_000299155.1 Elephantulus edwardii | reverse complement strand
AACAACAACAACAACAACAACATCAGCTTGTTGACATTAGGGCTCTCAAAGATGTTTTCTTTATTCTGCTGTCTATTCAAAGTTCCAGTTTGTGAAAATATATATAAGAAGTGTAGGCAGCAGAATAATTAGAGGCAATGATGGTAATGTGGTCTGCTTATCAAAAGATTAGTGATTCAAATCCATCATCTGCTTTGTTGGGTAAAGATGAAGTGGTCTCTTCCCATAACAATTTACAGCCACAGAATCCCCTTGGATAAATTCTAAGCCTGTATACTCAACTCTAAGTTGGAGTTAACTCATCAGAGGTGGGTTTGAAATAAGATATTGTTTTTTAATAAAATTTTTCTTTTATACTGCTTTACTTACAAAGTTCATACACATTGTTTTTTACACCAGATCTTTCCCACTTTTTTTTTACCCACTCCTCCCTCGACCCATCAAATTATGCAGCTCTATATTAATTCCCATCCCTCTGCTCCTCTGCTTCCTGCCTTGGATGCTCATATAAATTTTACTAGTTATTTTTCTATTTCTACAATAATGGTTTATATATTATTTGTCCTTGTGGGACTGAGTTAGTTCAGTTAGCATAGTCCCTCCCAAGTTAGGTAGTGATTTTCAAAATCATTGCTTCTACATACTGTGTAGTAGTCCATCATGTGAATGTACCATAATTTCTCAGAATATTCTATTGTAGTTGGAAATTTGGGATGTTTCCATCTTCTTGTGATGGTGAATAATGTTACTATAAACATCAATGTACAAATCTCTATTTGTGCCTCAATTCTAATTTTCTCTGGGTGGTGCTGGAGAAGAGTATTGAGAATACCATGGACTGCTAGGAAAGCAAACAGATCTGTCCTGGAAAGGGTTAAACCGGGTGGCTCCTTGGAGGCAAGGATTCCGAGGCTCCGTCTAACATACTTTGGACATGTTGTGAGGAGAGTCTAGTCCTTGGAGAAGGACATCATGCTTGGGAGGGTTGAGGGACAGCGCAGGAGGGGAAGGCCCTCTATGAGGTGGATTGATTCAGTGACTGGGATAA
>NW_006408359.1:0-1048 GCF_000299155.1 Elephantulus edwardii | reverse complement strand
AGAGACTAACTCACTCAGCATTTCTCAAGCTTAAAAGACTAAAGCAAAAAAATAAAGCCTTGAGTTGCAATTCTTAGAGATGGTATGGGAGAATCTCCAATAATCCAGGAAGTATTAAAAGGAGATGGAAGGAGTCCAGAGTCACTGTACTAAAACAAAGTAGTTAACACTGAAATATTTCAGGAAATACCATATGAACAACAACTAATCATAATAAAGGAGGAAATTCAAGCTGTTGAAAGTGTTGGCAAAAAAGAATGCTCCAGAATTTAATGGGGTAGCAATTGACATGTTTAATCTATCAAATGCAACCTTGGATATGTTCATTAATCTATGTCTGAAAATTTGGAAGACAGTTGCCTGACTGATTGAAAGAGATCCATATTTATTCCTATTTCCAAGAAGGGTGACCCAGCAGAATGTGCAAATTATAGAGAGGTATCATGAAGATCACATGAAAGCAAAATATTGCTAATAATTATCTAAAAATGGCTAGAATAGTACATTGACATGGAACTTCCAGAAGTTCAACAGGGTCTAGAAGAGTTCATGGAACCAGAGATATAATTGCTGACGTCTGACAGATCCTGGCTAAAGGGAGAGAATACCAGAAGAGTGTCTACATGTGTTTCTTTGACAATACAAAGGTAATTGACTGTGTGCATCATAATAACTGTAGCTAACATTGAGAAGAATGGGAATCTCAGAACCCTTAATTGTGCTCATGCAACTTCTATACCTACATCCAGAAGCTGTAGTCTGAACAGAACAAGATAACACTGCATGGTTTAAAATCAGGAAGGTGTCCATCAGGAAGGTATCCTTTCTCCATACCCATTTAATCTGTATGTTGAACAAACAATATGTGAAGTTGTACTCTATGAAGAGGAATGTGGCATCAAGGTCAGAGGAAGGCTAATCAACCATTTGCACTATGCAGATGACAGAACCCTGTTCGCCAAAAGCTAGGAGGACTTGAAACACTTGAAAAAGATCAAAGACTACGGCCTTCAATGCGGATTATAGTGAGATCTCACTCCAGTAGCAG
>NW_006408358.1:0-1003 GCF_000299155.1 Elephantulus edwardii | reverse complement strand
AGTAGTATTCTCACTGAGTCTTTAGGGTTTTTTACGTATAATATCATAAAACCTGCATATCATTTTATCTCCTCTTTGCCAATTTGGATACCTCTAATTTCCTTCTCTTGTCTTACTGCTATCGCTAAGACTTCCAGTACAAAATTGAATAGGAGAGGTGATAGTGGCCATCCTTGCCTTGTTCCTGTTTTCAAAGAGAATGCCTTATTCTTTCTCCATTGAGAATGAAGTTGGCTCTTGTGTTTGCATATATACTTTTTTGCTATGTTGAGGAAATTCCCCTCTACTCCTATTTTGTTGAGTGTTTTAAATCAGGAAAGGGTGTTGGACTTTGTCAAAGACCTTTTCTTTATCAATTGATAGGGTTATATGGTTCTTGTTCCTTGCTTTGTTAATGTGATGAATTCCACTGATTGTTTTTCTTAGGTTGAACCATCCTTGCATACCTTTTATGAATCCCACTTTGTCACAGTGAATTATTATTATTTTTTTAATGTACTGTTGGTGTTGAATTCTATTGGCCAGGATTTTACTGAGGATTTTTGCATCTATGCTCATGAGAGATATTGGCCTATAGTTTTCTATTTTGGTGGTGTCTTTTCCTGATTTTGATGTCATGGATGTATTTGCTTCATAGAATGGGTCTGGGAGAATTCCATCTTTTCCTTTTTTTCTTAAATACTTTATGTAGAATTGGTGACAGTTTTTCTCTGAATGTCTGATAAAATTCACTTGTAAAACTATCTGGTCCAAGGCTTTGTTTCTGTTGGAAGTTGTTTTCCTACCTGTTCAATTTCTTCTTTTGTAATGGGTCTGTCTATTCAGGTGTTCGATAGTCTGTGTTATTTTAGGTAGGTTGTGAGTTTCTAAGTATTTGCCATTTCCTCTAGGTGATCATATTTGTTTATGATTTTTCATAATATTCCATTGCTAGCCTTTTTATTATAGTTGGTTTTGCTGTGACAGTGCCCCTTTCATCTCTTACTTAGATTTTATTATTTTT
>NW_006408357.1:0-1049 GCF_000299155.1 Elephantulus edwardii | reverse complement strand
GTACTATCTGGTAGAGCTGTTGTACACAGGGTTGCTGTAAGTAGCAATCAACTTGATTGCAAGCAACAACAAACATTTAACAACATTGGAAGCCCCCATGGTGCCATTCTACTCTGTTCTATGGAGTTTCTATGAAACAGAATTAACTAGACAGCAATGAATTTGCTTCAGTTTTGGTATTAAACATTATTCAAGATTGCTTGACTATTTTCTTACTAAAAATTTCAGCTTTAGAGAAGTAAATGACAAAACCGTGTTTAAGGAATAATGTATACTATCAGGGGAGGCATCACCCCTGGAAGTTCAAATCTACCAGTGGCTTTGCAAGAGAACAATGGGCAATCCCCTCCCAGGCAATTTAAAGCCTCCTTAAAATCCACTGGAAAGTAAGGTACAAGTAGTTTCCAACTCAACAACAATGTAAATAGGTTTTGTTGTGGGTGTGGTGTTTCGCTCTTTGGGATTTGTTTGTTTGTTTGCTTTTTTTAATTTAGGTTGTTTATTTTCCATTTCAATGAACATCTACAGAGATTTTGGAATTCCATTCATTCATTGTTGCACCCTTCTCCCCACAAGTTTGTTTGTTTTTTTAAAAGCTGCTTTCCTAATGGAGCAAGGGAATATTGCATGATTTAAATTCAGGAAGGATGTGCATAAGGGATATGTTCTTTCTCCACACCTATTTGATTTCTACGCTGAGCAAATTATTTGTGAAGCTGGACTCTAAGAAGAGGAATGTGGCATCAAGAGCAGAGTCATCAATAATCTGCATTATACTGATGACACAACATTGCTTGCTAAAAGTGAGGGGGATGAAATGCTTGATGCAGAGATCATAGACAACAGCCTTTAATAGATACATTTCAACATTAAGAAAACAAAGGTCCTCCCCACTGGGCCAGTAGACAACATCATGACAGGTGTAGAAAGGTTTGGAATTGTCAACAGTTTCAACAATTGTTTATGCCAACAGTCAGGAGATCAGGAGATGTATTTCATTGGACATGTTTGCTGTCAAGGGCCTCTCCAAATTACTGAAAAGCAATGAT
>NW_006408356.1:0-1004 GCF_000299155.1 Elephantulus edwardii | reverse complement strand
CAAATCAACATCCAATATGGAATATTTTTTAAGCTGAACACATTCTGATGACTTCATATATACACTAGAAAAACAAACAGCTTTGGTAAGATTAAAATTTATAGTGACATCCGCTATATCCCATTGAGGTGGCACAGCGGGGAGACTTAGAGACATATTACTAGTTAGTAATGATGATAAAAAGGGGGCATCCTAAGTAACAGCTATTAATGTAGGATAATTTCTGATTATAGCCCACTGGGAATCAGGAGTACTACTTATCTGCTTCCACCATATTGGTGTTACCAGTATTGTCAGGACTGTCCACGTCTTTGTCTACATCTTCAGTTTCCCTTTGGACGAATCACACTAGTCTTTCTGGCACCCAGATTGGTACTTCCTCGTTCTGTGGAAAGATACAAACTGCTCCTCTCGACTATGTTAATACTGGATCTGGACCTTTCCATATGCCTGAACATATATCTTTCCATTTTGCTCTAATGGCTTTATGGCATACTGGGTAGGCATGTCGTTCAGCAGCTGTTTTTCCATCATTATCTAAATTTAAAAAATTAATAGTAAATGAAGCTAAGGAAATCCTATCCTTTAAAGGGAAACTATTCCTTATTCCCCCTTTTTGTTTTTCAAGAAAATGTTTTATAGTTTGGTGCATTCTTTCTACAATACTCTGTCCTTGGGGATTATAGGGTATACCATGTTTAATACTCACACTTATCTGGGTACAAAAGGATTCAAATTTTTTGGAAGTATATTCTGGGGCATTATCTGTTTTTAACGTAGCTGGTTTTCCCCATTGACTCTAAGCTAATAAACAATGTGACATGACTTGTGTTGTACTTTCTCCTGTATGTAAAGAAGCAAAAACAATACCCGAACATGTATCCACTGACGCATGAAGGTATTTCAACCTGCCCCCTTCGGGGAGATGTGTAACATCCATCTGCCAAATTGACAAAGGCTTCAATCCTTTAGGATTGATTCCGACAGGCTGTGAGGGGATATAT
>NW_006408355.1:0-1049 GCF_000299155.1 Elephantulus edwardii | reverse complement strand
GAACTTTTATTCACTGTTGGTGGGAGTGTAAAATGGTGCAAACCCATGAAAGGCAGTATGGCATTTTCTTAAAAATTGGGAATAGAAATACCATCTGAGCCAGCAATTTCACTACTGGGAATATACGCTAAAGAAACCAGAACTGCTACCCAAGCAGATATATGAACACCCATTTTTTATTGCAGCTTTGTTCACAATAGCAAAGAGATGGAAACAGCCCAAGTGCCCACCAACAAACAAATGGATAGAGAATTGTGGTATATACACACAATGATATACTATGCTGCATTGAAAAACAAACATCTCATGAAATATTATACAAAATGAGTGACCCTGGAGGACATTATGCTGAGTGAAATATGTCAGTCACAAGATGCTGTTGTTGTGAAATATGACTGAAATCAGGGTTGGGGGAAACCTAAGAAAAGAGAGGATAATTAATATATACTTCCTTGAAACAGATGAGGGAGATAACTGTTTAAAAGAAATACAAGATTAGGTATTATTTTCATGACAAGATTACAGAAAAAGAAATGCATAGTAAAATAGATTGTGGACTTGAGCAGATTGTTTAACAATGAAAGATTTTTTTTTCTTTTTAAAAAGAAAAACAAACTGGGGGAGGGATGGGCAGGGAAGAAAATATGCAACTGTGAGTGAGTGGGGGAAATTAAATGAAAATATGATGTAAAAAATATATATGTTATATTAAAAGTCATTAATAAAAAAACCCAAAACCAAAACAAAAACCTTTCTTTTTTTCCATAGATCCAAGGTGTAATATCTGTGTTCTTCTTTTGAGGTTGCTCTTCAGTTTGAGTAATTAGCCCTTACATTAACTTGCTTCCTAATAGTCCATGTTTCTCTGTTGTCTTGAACAAAAGACTTTGGAAGTTTCCAACAGTGCACTTAGTTCCTTTGCATCTCACGGGCATTGAGCCCATAAACTCTGCAGCTAAATTTCTCAAACAAATCATAATGAATTTATTCTTTTATTATTTCGTGTCCAAACTTTCTGGGTGGTGCCATTGGTTGACAGGATATGCTGA
>NW_006408354.1:0-1049 GCF_000299155.1 Elephantulus edwardii | reverse complement strand
AAAAAAAGTACAGTAAAATAAATATTTTTAAAGTACATGTAAATAAATATTTTATTTTATCCGAACCTCATATTCTGAAAACCACAGGTTATCCATTGACGTTATTGTTGTTAGGTACCAACAAATCAGCTCTAACTCACAGCAGCACTATATGCAATAGATTAAAACCCTGCCCTCTGTTGCAACATCCTCAAACTGCACTATTCTTAAACTCACCATTGCAGTCACTATGCTAATTGCTCATAGTGAGGATGTTTCTCTCTTTTACTGACTCATTTTTCCAAGTATTATGCTTCCTTGCAAGGACTGGCCCCTACTGACAACACGCTCAAAAATTATGTGACAAAATGTCAAAATTTTTTGCTTCAAAGGAGCATTTTGGTTGTTTCCCCCCACCCCCCCCCACCCCCAACACAGACTTTTTTGGTCTTCTGGAAGTGCATTGTATATTCACTACTCTTCACCGCTATCATGATTCAAAGGCACCAATTTTTCTTCAGTATTCCTTATTAATTGTTTAACTTTCATATAAATATGAAGCAATTGAAAATAGCATGACCTAGACCAGGTGCGCTTCGGAGTTTTAAGTGGCATCCTTGCTCTTGAGCATTTTACACTAGTCCTTGACAACACATTTGCCCAAAGCAATGTGCAGTTTGATTCCTTGACTGCTGCTTCCATGAGTGCTAATTGTGAAGCCAACTTAAATAAGCTCATTGGCAGCAAATTAAAACACATCCAGACTAAAGACACATGCTCGGAGAGAAAGTTACTCTTACAGGTAGAGATTAGATGCAATACACTCAGGTTTTTCTTTTAAAACCTTTTTTTAAGACTTTTTTTTTAATCTAAGTTTTACAAAGTTGGAAAATTTTGATCAAATGAACAAAGATGATAGATAATTTAAATGATCAAGACACCCTTATATATTAAAGTTCACAAAATACTTATTAAGAGCTAAAGTTGGCACATTTATCTTTCCTTAAATAAAATTACAATAATTTTATAATGAATTATAATTAAATCTTAAATTCCTAACATATCCTATT
>NW_006408353.1:0-1049 GCF_000299155.1 Elephantulus edwardii | reverse complement strand
AAAAAAAAATAATAATTCTCAACAGTATTTTGCTTGCATGTGATATTAATGGTATCCTTTGATATATTTTAGATTTTCCAAATTCTGGTGGATCACCTTTCTTGGGAATGGGAACAAACATAGATAGATCTCTTGCAGTCAGTCACAGACAAATTTCCTGTCATAGACTCATGAGCACATCCAGGATTGTATCTGTCATTTGAAACATTTCAATTGGTATCTTATCAATTCCCCCCCCCCTTTTTTTGCCAAAGCCTTTAATGTAGCTTGCATTTTTTTCCTTTGTTACCATTGGTTCCTGATCATATGGTATTTCCTGAATATTTCCATGTCATCGAATTCTTTTTGATACAGTGACTATATTCTCTCCAACTTCTTTTGATGTTTCCTGGATCATACAAGTTTTGCTCACAGCATCTCTAGGTACTGCAACTCAAGGCTTGAATTTGTTTTTCAGTTCTTTCCACTTGAGGAATGCTGAGTGAGGTCTTCCCTTTCTATTTTTCAATTCTAGGTCTCTACACATTTCATTGTAATAATTTATCTTGTCTTCCCAAGCTACCTTCGAAAATCTGTTCAGCTCTTTTATTTCAGCATTTCTTTCTTTTGTTATGGCTTCTCAACTCTCTAATTCAATTTTCAGGCTCTCTTTGACATCTATTTAGGTTTTTTCTTTCTCTGTCTTTTTAGTGATGCTTTACTCTCTTCATGGAAGATACCTTTAGTGTACTCCCACAACTCATCTGGTCATCTGATCATTGGTGTTCAATGTTACAAATCTACTTTAAGATGATTTTTAAATTCAGGTGGGACACACTCAAGATCATATTTGGTCCTCATGGACTTGTATTAATTTTCTTCAGCTTCAATTTGAGCTTGTACATGAGTAGTTGATGATCTGATCCACAGTCAGCACCTGGCCTGGTTTTGACTGCTGATATTGTACTTCTCCAGTGATTTCTTCCACAGAAGTGGTCAATATGAATCCTATACAGTCCATTCAGTGAGATCCATGTGTAAAGTCACCATTGGTGTGGGTTTTTTTAAAA
>NW_006408352.1:0-1049 GCF_000299155.1 Elephantulus edwardii | reverse complement strand
GGATCAGTCCTTGGTGAGGGATGTCATGCTTGGGAGGGTGGAGGGACAGTGTAGGAGAGGAAGACCCTTGATGAGATGGATTGGTTCTGTTACTGATGTAATGGGGACAGGTATGTTGGAGACAATAAGATTAGCAAGGAATAGAGCAGGGTTTAGGACTGTTTTATGTAGGATTGCTATGAGTCTCAGGTGATGCAACAGGACATAACAACAACAATAATGTACTTTTTTTTTCCAGTTAAGGTTTTACTTTAATTACTATTAACACTCCCACATCTTACCCATTCTCTATTCCTATAGGTCCATGATTCTCAAAGTATACTTTCTAGACTTGTGACATCCACATATCCTGGAAATACATAGAAAAGCAGGTTCTTAGGTCTTACCTCAGAACTGTTAAATGAGAATTTTTGAGGATGGGTCCCAGCAATCTGTGTTTTACCAAATCCTTCACATGACTCGAATATGTGCTAAATTTTGAGAACCATTATTCTGAGAAATCATAAGACAGTAATTAATTTCTTTTTTTCGGTGAAATTTAAATCTAACTAAATAGAACAAAATACTTAGGAGGAGAGTGAAAAAACTACAACTGATACAGAGACAGAACATAAAGGAAACTTTCAAATTAAATAATCATAGTAACATATATTTCTATTCCAATTAAATAAAATATCTTTGTATACAGGACTACTGGAGGTAACTAACCTCTCCTATGATTCTTCTGCATCTATGGATTTTGTTTCCATTGAATGGAAACCTATTGAGGATACTTAAGTCCCTAAGATATTTGTAACATTATTCCTTCTATAAGACAGCATTTATGAGCATAGTGGGTTTTATTTCATTCCCTAAGAGGCAAGAAAATTAGCACAATTAACAGGGGAAAAAATAAAGTTTATTTCATTCCTTTATTGTGTTGTTGTACTGTCAAGTCAGAACCAACTCATAGCTGACATTCCAGTGTGTTTTGAGAAGCAGTAAATCACATGGGAGGAGATCATCCAGCATCCATTTTTTTCCATGGAGCAGCTCATGGATTTGAACCA
>NW_006408351.1:0-1050 GCF_000299155.1 Elephantulus edwardii | reverse complement strand
CCCCCCCCATTCTAATATTATAGTGTGTTTTGGGTTGAGATGCTAACCAGGAGGTCATTGGTTCGATTCCACTGGCCAGTCTGTGAACGGAAGATGTGCAGTCTTCCCCTGTAAAGAGTTACAGCTTTAGAAATCTGCCAGACAGCAGCATATAGGTATGTGTATATATGTTTGATTGCCACATGGGGTCCCAAGGCCACGTGAAGGGAGCCTAGGAAGTTGAACAGTTTCTCTGGGCCCACTGCTTCTCTCAACAGAATTTCTCTTAACAAAGAAAGAGAAATAATTACCATTCCTGCTGATTCGACTTTGATTTTTCACTTCTCTGTGAGGCAACATCCCTTTTCTTCACAGAGTATAGACTTTCAATGCTAGTTGTATCCTATTTCCATTTGGTCGATTCCAATTCTGTAAAACAGTAGCTCTGACCTATGGGGTGTTGGAGGTTTGATCTTTACAGAAGCGGACTGCTACATCTTCTCCCCACAGACCTGCTAGAGGGTTACCAGCTGAGCACTCCAGCACTGTGCCACCTTGCTGTTTGTTGTTAGGGACTGTCGAGCGGGAACTGGCCCATAGCTGACCTTCCAGCGAGTCTTCAGAGGCAGTAAATCACATGGGAGGAGACTGCTGAGCAGCTGGCGGATCTGAACTGAGAGCCTTTGAGTCGGCAGCACAACTTCTTACCCTTAAGCAGCCAGTGTTCCACTTAGATTCATTAATTCATTAACCTCACAAATGAGAAGCTGCTGCTAACGTAAGTGGTGAGGGCTGCTCAGTGCCAACAACAATTTCTGTTGGTGTTTAGGGAGCTCTGGTGGCTTAATGGTAAAGAGCGGGCTCCTCAGGAAAAGGACTGGCAGTCTCCGCCCATGTGATTTACAGTCTAGAGTCAGTTCCAGGTCAATGTACACAATAACAATGACATTGGTTTTTAGATGAACAAACACCAAAGTATCCAGAATAAAAGATTATATTTCCAGCTACATGCAGCCATTTAACTAGGTCCTGGCCTGGAGGTGAAGTGAGCATGATGTGTACAACTTCTAG
>NW_006408350.1:0-1009 GCF_000299155.1 Elephantulus edwardii | reverse complement strand
AGCAGGGTTGTATCATCTGCATATCACAGACTGTTGATAGATCTTCCACCAATCTTGACCCCACATTTCTCCTCATAGAGCCCAGCCTCCCGGATAATCTGTTCTGCATATAAGTTGAAAAGGTATGGAGTGGGAGTAGGTGTGTTGGAGACAGTGAGATTGGCACAGGATGGAACAGGCTTAGGGCTCTTGTAGATAGGGTCGCTATGAGTTGCAAGCTACTCCACAGCACATAACAACAACACCACTCTATATAGAGATGCAAGCACTTGTTAATACAATGTTTTTATTTTATTATAATACATCTGAATGACATAATCTCCATTTCTTTTTAAAAAGCTCTTTATACTATTTTGCATATAAAATCCATATACATCATATTTCACATGTTATTCACATTGTGTTTCATACAACCAATCCCAAACATTGTGGTGTTGTTTTTTTTAATTAAACTATGCTTACCATTATCCTGTTTTTTTCAAGTACCCACCAAATCTTTCCCGTTTCCTTTACCCCTTCCCTCTACCCATCAACTTGTGTGACCATGTGGTCTCCCCTCTGCCTATCCTCACCCCTCTGCTCTCACCCTTTTCTTCGTTTAACCCCCTATACCTCTTTTACTAGATACCTTTCTATTTTAACAATAATTGTCTGATGCAGTATTTGTCCTTATGAGACAGCATAATGCTCTCCCATGTTATGTAATACTTTTCAAAATTGTTGCTCCTGAGTGCTGTGTAGTATTTCACCATGTGAAGTTTACCATCATTTTATTACAGTCCATTTGATTGTGGTTAGACATTTGGTCTATTTCCAAGTTCTTGCAAAATCTCCATTTCTTGAAATAATAATTTAAACTATGCTGTCTATTCTGGAAGAATAGAAAAGGCATTTCTGCCGTTCTTTTATTCTTCATCCTCTTATTTGTATTTTTTAATCTTAATCTTAATATATCTATTACTTGACATTATCATTTTAAACATTTTTTTACACTTATGTCTTCAAATTT
>NW_006408349.1:0-1006 GCF_000299155.1 Elephantulus edwardii | reverse complement strand
ATTGTCCAAGGCTAATATTGCTATGCTAAAGACAAATTTATGTTGTACTTAATAAATCTTTGAGAATTTGAAACATGAAATTAAAAATAAAATTTTCTTCCCAGTGGTTTAAAAAAAAAAAAAAGAAAGAATGAATCGCTCCATCTTTGACTTCTTTTCTTGTCCAAGTTTGGTTGTAAGCCAGCAAGTGTCAATGCTGACATTTCAACAAAGTCCCTCTGAATCAAGATCCTTTCTCTTGCCCTATGCAACAACTTCCAGTGATGATTATAAATGCATGAGATTCTGGTATCTCGCTACTAACCAAGAGATTAGCAGTGTGAATCCACCAGCTATCCCATGAGAGAAAGACGTGGTCAACTGCTCCCATGAAAATGACAGCCTTGACCCAAAGACTCAGCAAGAAAATCTCTGGCTCTGGTTGGAATGTTCAACGAAATAGCAAGGTACAAGAGCAACATACAAAAATCAGCCGAGTGCCTCTACAGTAACAAAGATAATTCAGAAAAGACTTTATATAATCTGAAATGGCATTCCTTCCTTCTTGACTCAAGTCAACAAATTCCCAAGGCTGTAAACCAAAAGGGTCTTGCCTGTCCTTCTCCCTCGGAGTCTCTGGTATATTTGGATGATCAGAGCAGTCCAGTCTTCGGGTTAACAGCACAACTCTCTATGGACAAGCTCACCAGAACGCCCTTGATCTTGACAATAGATCGTAAAGAATAAATGGACAAAATGTACGGCAAGATAAAGAATAGTACGCGATGAGGAAATTAAAGCAGGGAAAGCGGTATACGAGAATGGAGGAAGGGAAGGAGCTGCAATCAGACGGTCTGGGCGAGCTTTATTTGGCCAGACCGGGAACGCCGCCGCCAGCCGGGGGGAACGCACGCCGCCGCCCGCCAGACCAGGGGAACGCCGCGGTCAGACCGGAGAACGCCGCGAGAGGAACCCGGAAGAGACCCGGGAAGAGCAGCAGCCAGCCACCTGCCCCGGAACTCCAGAG
>NW_006408348.1:0-1003 GCF_000299155.1 Elephantulus edwardii | reverse complement strand
ACATGTCCTGTAGAACTTCTGTGTAGTTTAGCACTTTAAAAAGGACATTGAAAGCAGATTTTATCAATGAATTACATCTTTGGACTTCTTGATTATTTTGTTTCTTGGACATGGTTAGTAAGGTGGGCTCAAGGGAATATCAAAAGTATTTTCTAGAACTGAAACTTCTGGGCATAGGGTAGAGATATTTAAAGTTTAACTCTTTAATCAAAGACAAGTATGGGGGGGATTCAGTAACTAGAATATCATAAGGAGGTGAGTTTTTAGGTTATTTTGTGGCCCAGAGAAAAACAAATTTTACTGATATAATCCAAATAAATTCTTGGTAATTTAAACTTTATATTGGCTATGATGACAATCAGAAGCTGATGTCAGTTTTTAAATATAAGAAAATTGACTAATGGATAATAAAGAATATATACCTTGCTCAGAGAACAAAAATTTTGGCTATTAGGCTTTATCCAGGGGATTCTTTAAAATCAGGAATCAAAGATTAGGCTTTAGTAAAAAAAGTTGATTACAGACATGCTGAGGTATATCATAGATCCACATCTCAGCACAACTGAATTTAAAATTTTACCCGACCAGTGAAAATGTTAAAGGGAAGCATATAAAATGTAATCATGGGTCATTATACAAGCAAGAAAGGAAGACAGGAGGTTTTGCTTTTTTCTTGATCATGCCAGGTAGTTATTGATCATGGCACTAGAAATTTCTAGAGCTTCCCATAAAAGCATATGTGCCACCTTTGGCAGGCTTCTGAAATCAAGTTGTTGTTATTATTAGGTTCTGTTGAATAGAGCATGACTCACAGGGACCCTGTGAACAAAAGATGTAAACTCTGTTGTATCTTAAGCCATTCTCATACTTCTTGACACTCTACAGCCCATTGCAGCAGTCACCATATCAATCCATTGGTTTGAAGGTCTTCCTCTCTTTCATCAACCCTTCATCCTTCCTAGCATCATGTCCCTCTCCAAGGGATATCCCTTTCTAGCAACAT
>NW_006408347.1:0-1051 GCF_000299155.1 Elephantulus edwardii | reverse complement strand
TGAAAACCTAGAGGAAATTAATAAATTCCTTGAAACCCATGTCGTACGAAGACTTACAAGGACAGATAAAGAACACTTGAACAGACCCATTGCAAAAGAAGAGCTTGGAAAGTTCATAAAATGACTCCCCCCTAAGAAAAGGTCTGGACCAGATGACTTCATGGCTGAATTCTACCAAGCATTCAGAGAAGATACATAAGCAATTCTACTAAAATTATTTCAAAAAAATTAAAAAGAAAGGAACATTCCCAGAGTCATTCTATGAGGCAAGCATAACCCTAATACCAAAACCAGGCAAAAATATTACCAAGAAAGAAAATTGCTGACCAATATCTCTCATGAATATAGATACAAAAATTAACAAAATCCTTGCCAATAGAATCAAAAAGCACATTAAAAAATAATCATGATTAACTGGGGTTCAAAACAAGTATGCAAGGATGATTTAGCATAAGAAAAACAATTAAAGTAATTCAAAATGCTAAAAAAAATAAGAAGAATCATATGATCTTAGCAACCATTGCGGAGAAGACATTTGACAAAATACAACATTCCTTCCTAAAGACACTCAGCACAGTTGGAATAGAAAGGAATTTCCTTAGTATAGTGTATATGCAAAACCAAAAGCCAATATTGTTCTCAATGGAGAAAGACTAATAGCATTTTCCTTGCAAACAGGGACCAGACAAGGATATGCACTGTCATCACTTCTTTTCAATATTGTATTGGAAGTGCTTGCTAGTGACATACGACAAGAGAAGGAGATAAAAAGCATCCAGATCAGCAAAGAGATGATGGTTAAGCTATCACTCTATACACATGATAATATAGTATACACAGAAAACCCCAAAGACTCAAGAAAAACAACAACAACAACAGAAAAAAAAAACAAAACACAAAACCCAACCCTGTTAGACATAGTAGATCATAGTAGAATGGCAGGATATAAGATCATTATCCAAAAATCAGTGGGACACCTCAACAGTAACAAAGAGAACTCAAAGAAGAAAACCAAGAAAAGTAATACAATTTTTAGACTATTCTCTCCCCC
>NW_006408346.1:0-1051 GCF_000299155.1 Elephantulus edwardii | reverse complement strand
TATCAGAAGAGACTCTGAATATTGCACTGGAATGCAGAGAAGCCAAAGCAGAAGGAAGAATTCAAGATACTAAAGAGCCGAACAGAAGATTTCAAAATGCAGCGCGGGATGACAAAATAAAACATTACAATGAAATGTATAAGGAGCTGGAGTCAGAAAACCAAAAGGGTTGAACTCTCTCAGCATTTATGAAGCTCAAGGAACTGAAGAACAGATTCAAACCTCGAGTTGCTTATAATCAAGGATGCTTCAGGCAGAATATTAAACGATCCAGGAAGTATTAAAAGAAGATGGAAAGAATACTGAGTCTCTGTATCAAAAGCAACTGGCAGACACAGAAGAATTTAATGAAACAATATATGAGCAAGAGTCTATGGTGTTGAAAGAAGAAGTTCAAGCTGCTTTGAAGTAAATAGCAAAGAAACAAGGCCCCAGGATTAGATAGTATACAACTGACATATTTCAGCTAACAGATGATGCCCTGGACATGCTCACCAAGTTGTGTCCAGAAATCTGAATGTCAGAAGAGACTCTGAAAATTGCACTACAGCATAAGAAGGCAAAACAAAGGAAAAGATACTTAAGTAAAATTGCTGAACAGATTACAAAGAGCAGTCTAGAAGACCAAGCAGAGTATTAGAATAGAACATGCAGAGACCTGAACTTGGAGAATAAAAAGGGAAGAAATCATTTTGCATTCCGTAAGCTGAGAGAAGTGGAAAAAAAATTAAGTCTCCAGTCACAGTATTGAAAGATGTTATGGGCAATATGTTGAATGCCTCAGGAAGCATCAAAAGAAGATGGAGGGAATACGCACAATCACTGCACCAAAAACAACTGACTGGCACAGAAAAATTTCGTAAAGTATTACATGAGCAGGAGCCAATGGCAATGAAATAAGAAGTGGAAGCTGCATTGAAGGCATTGGGAAAAAAATTAAGCCCCAGGTATTGATGAGATAGAAATTGACATGTTTCAATTAACAGATGCAGCCCTGGATGTGCTCACCAGTCTATGCCAGGAAATTTGGAGAACAGCCACCTGGCAAATC
>NW_006408345.1:0-1049 GCF_000299155.1 Elephantulus edwardii | reverse complement strand
AAAGAGGAAGATCCTCAGTGAAATGGATTGATCCAATAACTGAGACAATGACTCAAATCCAGCAACACTTGTGAGGATGGTACAAGACTGAGTAGTGTTTCCTCTATTGAGCATGGGGTCAATATGAGTCATAATCTACTCAGTGATACTTAATAGCAAAAACAATGGGGACAATAGGATGAATAAGATTAAAACCTAAATATGGAGAGAGAGAGAGAGAGAGAGAGATAGAGAGAGAGATAAAGCATGCACATCAACAAAAAAACAAATATTGATGAGAATGTTGGGAATTGGCACCCTCTTCCGTTGCCTGGGGGAATGCAAAGTGGTACAGCTATTGTGGATAAGAATGTTCTAGTTACTCAAAAAGCTAAAAATAGAATGACTATGTGATTAAGCAATTCTACGTCTAGATATATAACCAAAGGACTTGAAAGCAGAAACTAAAGAATAGCTATATGTAACAATATCATTGTATAGGAACTCATATACATTGTTAACAGGGTTGTAGTATGGTACAACCACTCTGAAAGGCAGTTTCGTGCTTCCTCAGAAAGCTGAACATAGAAATGATCTCATGTCACTGCTCTAGAAGAAGGTGGGGCAGCTACCCTGCCTGTTTCCCTCTGAACTTCTGACCCAAGAGAAGGTTCAGCTCAGGGCCTGTGAGAGCAGCCTCTTGCTGCAGCGATGTCAGACCAAGGCGCTCCAAGGAGCTCCAGATTAAAGGCAAGTTAGTTGACTGGACATGGAGGCACAGGTTCAGGGTGAAATGGGCACGGGGCGGGTAAGGGCAGGCATACATAGGACCTCATTCAGATTCTAGCTGTCCGGGCGAGCTCACGGGGGACCTCACTCAAATTCCAGCTGTCTGGTTGTCACTTGGGAGTTCTGGCCAGCAGGGCTCTGGGTCCAGCGAGGTTTATGAAAACACAGTCAAATTCCTGCTGTCCCGCTTGCTCCTGGTGGGTGGGTCCCACAGTGGCTTGTCTGGTGGCTCCTGGCATGGCTTGCTGTTCCTGTGGCTCCCAAACTATTTGTTTTAATAT
>NW_006408344.1:0-1009 GCF_000299155.1 Elephantulus edwardii | reverse complement strand
GCATCTTGATTGCATGTTCGATTGATCTCTGGCTGTAAAAGTTAGTAAAAATCTATTTCCTCTTCCTTGGCTCTGATATATCATGCCCAAAGTACGAGAGACAAAATTTCATCTTTCTCACCTCTAAGGAGAACCCTGGTTGTACCTCTCCTAGACATATTTATTTCCTCTTTTGGCAGTTGTGGGGTTTATCTTTCAATATGACTTTTCCTAGCCGTTATTTGACTTTACTATGTATATGGGTGGGAATATGTGAATGGGGCAAGTTAGCCCATTCATAAGGGGATTTACTATCTACCATTCCACAAAGGTATTGATCAGTCTCAATAGTCTACAAGGACATT
Source organism: Elephantulus edwardii (assembly GCF_000299155.1). NCBI lineage: Eukaryota > Metazoa > Chordata > Mammalia > Macroscelidea > Macroscelididae > Elephantulus > Elephantulus edwardii. Next base: position 665 of record NW_006408344.1, on the reverse strand, counting down.
GGCTAGTATTGTCATTGAACAGAGCAAGGCAGCAGTGAAAGGTTGACATATATTCTGGTGCCACTGAACAATAAGCAAGACAATGTAGGAATCCCTTCTTTTTCTAGCTACATCTATGGCAGCATCACTTATTGAAGCAACACCTATGGCTGAACTGGAGACATGATGTGAGATGGGACCTGAAGGGAGGTGGGGAGGACGAGAGCCAATATTGGTAAGACTGAGAACTTTGTTGGACAAGTAAGGGTACATAGCAAATATTGGCAGGACTGAGAACTTGAGAACACTGGCTTGAAGCCAAAAGGCTTAAGGCTGATGTGTCTGTGAGCACATTTCAGGAACTGTCTTGGCTGTATTACTTTACTAATCTGAATTATGACCTTTTGACTTCCCCAATATGGTTATATGTTGTCTGTGAGCTACTGCATCAGATTTTGGATTCAGCAAAGCAGTAAGATTGGTGTTGAGATGAACTGAAAGAGATATGGGAGTGTGGGGGACATGTCAAACCTCATGGGAACTGCGTTTGTATTATTGGTGCAGCTGACGATGACAATTTCCTTTTGTGAAGTTGGTAAAAGTTAGGTACGGCCAAACAAATATGAAAATCTAGAGGAAATGGACAAATACTTAGAAAAACACAACCTACCTAAACTGACACAAAC
>NW_006408343.1:0-1001 GCF_000299155.1 Elephantulus edwardii | reverse complement strand
AAACTTTGTCACTGCTTTTGGGGTGAGATGGTATCTCATTGTGGTTTTTATTTGTATCTCTCTTATTGCCATAATTTCAAGCATTTCTTCATGTGTCTGCTGGTAACTCTGTGAAATTTTTTTCCATATTTTTTTCTCATTTTATAATTTTGTTACCAGTCTTTTTCTTGTGGAGGACCTGTAGGATTCTGAAAACTTTTGATACGAGACCCTTGTCTGAAATAATATTGCCAAATATTCTTTCCCTGTCAGAAGTTTTCTTTTCACCCTGCTGGAAAATGTTTTTGAGACGCACAAGGATTTAATACTTAGTAGATCCCATTAATCAACTGTATCCTTTCCTGACTGCACATTTCTGGCTGTATTTGGTAGTCTCTTTATACCGTAGATGAGGCCATCTAAGCTTGATCCCAGTTTGTCTCTGATGAACTTTATAGGTTTTGACTTTACTCCCAGGTCTCTGATTAACCTTAATTTGATTTTTGTATAAGATGTGAGATGTTGATCCAGTTTCAGCTTTCTGCAAGTAGAAGTCCAGTTTTGCCAGCACCATTTGTTCAAAAGTTTTTCATGTATTTAGGTTCTTGTGGGCTTTTAAAAATTTTCTTTTATTTCAATTTAAACTACTGGGAATATACTCTAAAGAGACCGTAAATGCCATTCAAGCAGATATATGCACATCCATGTTTATTGCAGCTTTGTTCACAATAGCAAGGAGTTGGAAACAACCTAAGTGCCCATCAACAAATAAATGGATAGAGAAGCTCTGGTACATTCACACAATGGAATATTATGCTGCATTGAAAAACAAGGAACTCATGCAATATTATTCAAAATGGGTGACCCTCAAGGACATTATGCTGAGTGAGATATCTCAGTCACAAAAGGACAAACACTGCATGGTGCCACTGTGGTAGAATGGGACTGACTTTAGGATTGGCAAAGAATGAGAAAAACTGGATAAATTATGCATACTACATTGAAACAAATGAGGGAGAGAA
>NW_006408342.1:0-1051 GCF_000299155.1 Elephantulus edwardii | reverse complement strand
CCTTTGCATAATCAATGAAACACAGATAGACATTCTTCTGGTATCCCCTGCTTTCAGCCAAGATCCATCTAACATCAGCTACAATATCCCTAGTACCACGACCATAAAATTTTTAAAAAAATAAGTTGTTAAACTATTACAGATTCAGGTCTCGGGCAATACACATGTTTGAGATCTAGAACATTCTAAAGGTTGTCCAAAAAGAAAACTGTTGTGTGTACCGTAGATTCGGAACTGCCCCATAGCTGACCACCTGTGGGTTTTCAGAGCAGTTAATCGCACTGAAGAAGACTGCTCCTCCTTCTCCCACAGAGGGGCTGATGGCCTTGAACCATGTGCCTTTGGGGTTGCTGCACAGCTTCTTGCCACTAGGTCACTATGCTCCCTCATGCTTGATTGAAAGCCAAGAAAGGTAGCTATGCTAAAAATTATATTTTTTTAAAAAATTTTAAAAATGTAAAGTAACTCAAGCCAAAGAAATGCCAAATGATTAAGGGAGCCTGTTACATAATTATTCTTCTGTCAAAAGAACAAATATGAGGGAGCTCTGGGGACTAGTGGCAAGAGGCTGCACTGCAATCCCGGAGATGCACAGTTTGAATCCACCGGATGCTCTGCTGGAGAAGGAGGGACAATCTCCTCCTGTACCAGTCAGATTCAATCTGACTGTACACACAAAAAATAATAAAATTTTTAAAAGAAAAGAACAAATATGCCTGGGAGAAAGCGCAGCCATGGTGCTCCATGGTGGCAAAGATAGTGAAGCTTTGTCTCGTATGCTTTGGGCATGGTGTTAGGAAGGGTCAGCCTTTGGAAAAGGACTTCATTCTTGAGAAGGTGATTGGCCAGTGGAAACAAGAAAGACCTTCAACAAGATGCATTGACTCTTCCCCTGCCCCCCTTGCAGCTCCACAACCACACATCTCAATCCCCACCACAGCCCTGTGACCTCAGGGAACCACCTTGGATCCAGACATCACCTGGAGCTATCAGGCGAGCTGTTGAGGAACTAACCTGGCAGGAGAAAGGCCGGTAGGATCTTATCTGTGTT
>NW_006408341.1:0-1052 GCF_000299155.1 Elephantulus edwardii | reverse complement strand
GGGGAGAGGGGTGCAACAATGAATGAATGGAATTCCAAAATCTCTGTAGATGTTCATTGAAATGAAAAATAAAGAAATTAAAAAAAAGAAAAGGTTGAAAAAAGGAATAAAGGAGGATTGGAAGAGGGGAAAAAGTTACAACGATAGAAAAAAATGAAAGGAAACATTTTCTATGTTTAAGAAAAATTAATCAGTAAAACAATGAAAGAATTTTTCTTTTACTTTTCCAAGAGGGTAGTGTTTCATGGGGGAGGGTTGGGAGGTGAGAAAAGTGCAACAATGAATGAATGAAAATGCAAAGTCTCTGTAAATTTTGACTGAAATTAATAAAAAATTTAAGTGAAAAATATAAATAATCGTGAAATTATAGGCATTTTTCCTGGCGAGCCCAGCATCAATTGTAAATGGAAAAGGGAACCGATGTCGAGTCGGTCAGGAGTGAGCAGGGTGAGCGTTTCCGCCCGGAAGTCTTGAAGGACGGGCGAGGCGAGTGCCGGAAGCGGAAGTGTGCGCCTGCGTTGATGGTCCGGGTGTGTGCGCGCCCCCCGCTCCGCTGCCCGGCGCTGTCCGGGGCCGTTTGTCTGGGTCCTCGGCGGCCCGGCGCGCGGACAGGTGACCCGCCGGCGCCCGTCCGGGGTCCGCAGACGCTGACCGCGCGGCGGCCCTCGTCTCTGGCGGGGCCTCGGGCCTCCCGGCGGGCGCCGCTGGACACCGAGTGGACGTCCGGACTCGGAGTGGACGTCTGGACACGGAGTGGACGTGCGAGCTCGGGGCGGGTACGTGGCGCGGGGTCCACGGGGTGGTTGGGCGGTGGTCAGCCCCGGGGTGTCCGCCTGCACGGGGGGGGGGGTCGCTGGACCCGCGGGGAGGGGGAGGGGCAGCGGCCGAAGGGTCACTCGGGGTGGACGGGTCACTCGGCTGCGGCCCCGCTGGACACGGGCCTCTCGCGCCGCCCCCGCATCGTGCAGCCCCGTGTCGGCCCCTCTGCCGGCGCCGCCGACCCCCGCACGCTGCCTTCTCATTGATCCATCCATCGATCGATTGATTGATTG
>NW_006408340.1:0-1019 GCF_000299155.1 Elephantulus edwardii | reverse complement strand
TGAACGACAGATCTGAACCTTGTCCTATCCTGTGTCATCTTTACAATCTCTGACACCCTCGAGCTGATTGTTGTAGTCACTGTGTCAATCCATATGGTTGAGAGTCTTTGTTTCCTTCACCATCCCTCCACCTTCCCAAGCATGATGTTCTCTCCTAGCAACATACGCAAAGTATGTGAGATGAAGCTTCATCACCTTTGCCTCTAAGAAGCACTCTGGCTGCACCTTCTTCAAGGCACATATGTTTGTTCTTTTGACAGTCCATGGGATATTCAGTTCTCTCCTTTAACACTGAAGTTCAAAGTCATCAATTCTTTTTCTGTCATCCTATTCATTGTCTAGCTCTCAGATGCATAGCAAATGACTGAAAAAACCATGGCCTGAATCAAGCACAGCTTAGTCCTTAAATTAACACCATTGCTCATCATTAGAGAGGTTTCTGATCGCAGACTTTCCCAGTGAAATACATGTCCCGAGATTGCTGATACTAAGTACACTGATTGCAATACCAAGTAAGATTAAATCTTTGACAGTTTAAATCTTTTCTTCTTCTTTTTTACTATGTAATATTCATATTTAATTCATACTAATACTCAATGCTAAAGCAAAATGGAGTAAATGTCAAATTTCATGGCTGGTAAGTTTGTATTATTCTTTGATCATTTTTAAGTAATAAAAATGAAGTGAGTACTGAAAAATTAAGACTTACATATAAGGTAATATAAAATGAGAAAAAAATTATAAACCATAAATTTATCTGTGTTTGCATACATCAAATCTTCTTTAAACTTAAGTTTATAGGTTAATCTTCTCCTAACATGATGTTACCTATAAGTCCAGTGGCAAGACTTGAACTAGTGTCATTTAAAGTGCACAAAGCAGGAGCTGTGGTAGAGGTGCAAAGCATAATTAAAGAAGAAAGAAGGTTAAAAAAAAGGAGAGAATCATTCTAGCATGAGTAATTGAGGAAAGTATCTTGGAGGACATTACAGTTGGCTAAGGTTTCAAGATATAAAGGT
>NW_006408339.1:0-1052 GCF_000299155.1 Elephantulus edwardii | reverse complement strand
TAATAAAATTTAATAATAATAAAAAAATTTAAAAAAATCTCATTAGTTTGTTAAATCATTCTTAGGCAATGATTACCATTAACTGAAACAGTTAACTTCTTACAATGTCTAAGCAAACTCTTACTGGATATTGCTATTCCCTTCACCCACATTCTTCGTGTTTTGTTTTTTGCTTTCCTTTTGATGTGTTTATTCATCCAGCCATCCATTTATCGTTCACCAATCAGTTCATCTATTTATTCTTATTTATTCTTTATTTATTCATTATTTATTCTTATTGTTTTAATGGTAGTTTATTTACAAAGTTCTAATATATTGCTTTTCACACAAGGTCATTCCCATTTCTTTCACTCATTCCATCCACAAAATTGCATAACCCTATGATTAACCCTTCCTTCCCATCCATCCTCACCCCTTCTGCTTACACCCTTTCCCACTCTTTGGATCCTTACACTCATTCTACAATAATGATTTTATATAGTCTTTTATGGGACTGAATTAGTTCACTCAGCATAATGCTCTCCAGTTTCTCCCAAGTTGGGTAGTGATTTACAAAGTCATTGCTCCTGTGTGCTGCATAGTATTCCATTGTGAGAATGGACGATAATTTATCAATCCATTCAATTATGGTTAGACATCTGGGCTATTTTCATATTCTTACAATGGTGAAAAATACTATTATGAACATTAGCATACAAATCTCTGTTTATGCCTCAGTACTCATTTTCTCGGTGTATATTCCAAGAAGTGGAATAGGTGGGTTTTATGGAATTTGTATATTCAGCTTTTTGAGGAAGTGCCAAAATCCCTTTAGAGTGGTTGTATCATTTTATAATCCCACCAACAATTTATAAGAGTTCCTTCACTGTTGGTGGGAGTGTACAATGGTGCATACACTATGGAAGGCAGTACGGTGCTTTTTCAAAAAGTTGGAAATAGAAACACAACTTGACCCAGCAATTCCACTACTGGGAATATATTTTAAAGAAACCACAACTACCACCCAAGCAAATATATGCACACCCATGTTTATTGCTGCTTTGTTCACAATA
>NW_006408338.1:0-1015 GCF_000299155.1 Elephantulus edwardii | reverse complement strand
CGCGCAGACGCAGTGGATGGTGGGAGTGGACGTGAATTGAGACACACCCTTGCAGCTCTGACACACGACACCCATCTTCAGGAATCGCATTGCTCCCCCCCACCCGGCTCGCGACCCCCGCGCCAGCTCTGACCCAACCCACCTCGCGACGCCCCCGCCCACTCATAACTTTGGGACTGGCAAAGGTGCCATGCTCAGACGCAGAGGACGGTGGGAGTGGACTTGAATTGGGACACACCTCTGAAGCTCTGACCCACGACCCCCATCTTCAGGTATCGCATTCCTCCCCCCGAACCACCTCGCGTCCCCCCCGCCAGCTCTGATCTGACCCAGCTCGCGACCCCCAGCCAGCTCTGAACTTTGGGATTGGCCGAGATGCCGTGGGCAGATGCAATGGACGGTGTGAATGTTCTTGACCTGGGCAGACCTCTGCAGCTCTGACCCATGACCCCCATCTTCAGGTATCGCATTGCTCCCCCCGACCCGACTCGCGAGCACCCTGCCAGCTCTACCCACCCAGATTGCGACCCCCCCGGCAGCTCTGATCGTTGGGGCTGTCCAAGGTGGTGTGTGCAGACGCAGTGGACCATGGGAGTGGACTTGAATTGGGACACAGCTCTGCAGCTCTGACAGATGACCACCATCTTCACGTATCGCCTTGCTCCCCCCGATCCGGCTCACGATCCCCCTGCCAGCTCTGACCCGACCAAGCTCGCGATCCCCCAGCCAGCTCTGAACTTTGGGACTTGCCAAAGTGCCGCGTGCAGACGCAGTGGACTGTGGGAATGGACTTGAATTGGGACACACAGCTGCATCTCTGACCCACGAATGAGATCTTGAGATATCGCATTGCTCCCCCGGACCCGGCTCACGACCCCCCCACCAGCTCTGACCTGACCAAGCTCGCAATGCTCCAGCCAGCTCTGACCCAACCCAGCTCTCGACCGCCCCACCAGATCTGAACTTTGGGACGGAACAACGTGCCACACGCAGACACAGTGGACAGTGGGAGTGG
>NW_006408337.1:0-1052 GCF_000299155.1 Elephantulus edwardii | reverse complement strand
TGAAGAGATTGAGGTTGTTAGTAATTACAGCTTGCACAGCTCCATATTCTACACTCTTAGCACCAGAAGTCAGGAAACCAGAAGATGAATTACATCGAGAAATCTACTGTCAGGGACATCTCCAGAGTTCTGAAAAGCAAAAATGTCAGTCTAGAGACTAAGGTGTGCTTGAACCAGGCGTTGGTCTTTGTGATTACTTGCTATGCATCAGAGAGCTGGACAATGACGAATGATAATTAATGCCTTCCAATTGTGGTGCTGAAAAAGAGTCTTGAGCACACTTGAAGTGCCAAGAAAACAAATATGTCTATCTTGGAGAGGGTGAAACCGAATTTCTTCTTGGAGGCTGGGATTTTGAAGCTCAGCCCTCACATACTTTGGGCAAGTCGCCAGGAGAGAAGTCACCTTAGAGAAGGACATTAGACTAAGAAGGGTGGAGGGACAGAGCAGGAAAGGAAGACCACGGATGAGATGGATTGATACAGTATCTGGGGCAATGAGGCTTAGTGTTTCAGAGTCTGTGAGACTGGCTCAAGATAGGGCAGACTTTGGAGCTGTTGTATAGAATATAGGTGTTGTGGCTAGAGTCACAGGTGTCTTGACAGGGCATAGCAATGACAACAATAAGAAGAATATATTGGAAAGAATTGGAAAAAAGAAAGAAGGAGGGACTTCTCTATGATCTTACCCAATCTCTGCAGAATTTGGTTGGCTGAGCTTCTAAATGGTCTTTCTGACTTGTTGTTAGGTGCCATCAAGTCGAGTACAGCTCATAATGAGCCTATGAACAACAGCTCTGAACATTGTCCTATCTTGTGCCACCCTCACGTACATAGAGATATGCCCAAAGTTTTGCATCTGAGAGCTGGGCAATGAATAAGGTTGAAAGAAAAAGAATTGATGCCTTTGAACTGTGGTGTTGGAGAAGAGCACTGAATATCCCATTGATGGCCAAAAAAACCCCAAACAGATATGTCTTTGAGAGGGTGCAGCCAGAGTGCTAAGAATGATGAGGCTTCGCCTCAAATACTTTGGGCATGTTGCTAGGAGGG
>NW_006408336.1:0-1053 GCF_000299155.1 Elephantulus edwardii | reverse complement strand
TAGGGCTCTTGTACATAGGGTCACTATGAGTCGCAAGCGACTCGATGGTACATAACAACAACAGGTAGAACAGAAAGAAATACTACCATGGGCTGCACCATCTGCAAAATGTTTGCTCTTTTTTAGCCTACTGTTACTACCACTTGTCAGTCTGTCATGTTGTGGATCTGTCTCTCTCTTTTGTTTTTGTTCATGACTGTACTTTAACCAGGCTTGATGTCCTTCTTCAGAGACTGGCCCCTCCAGATAACATCAGAGTATGTGAGATGAAACTTTGGTCTCCTTGCTTGTAAGAACATTCTGGTAGTACCTCTTTCAGGGTATGATTGTTTCCTTCTGGTAGTTCATACTATATTCAATATTTTTTTTCCAACATCACAATTAGAATTAATACTTCTTCAGTCTTCCTTATTCACTATCCAGCTTTTGTATCATGTGGGACAATTGAAAATACTTTGCTTAGGTCAGGTCCACCTTAGTCCTCAAAGTGACATCAAAGTGAAATTGCAATTAAAGCTTCAAAGTTCTTTGTTCATGCCTACAGGGCTACGTGTGTGTTTCTTCATTTACTTTTTTAAAAAATTAATTTTAATGAAAGTTTACAGATACTTTGGATTCCCATTAATTCATTCATTGTTGCACACTTTTCTCCCTGCACACTCTCCCCCTAGTTCAATTTTCTCTTTGAAAAGTAAGAAAGAATTATTTCATTGTTATACAATCCCTCCACCTCCAGTCAACTCCACTATGCAACTTTCATTCTGGACTCTTGTCATGACAATAATACCTAATCATATAATTCTCCTAAACACTTCTCTCCCTCATGTGTTTCAATGCAACATACATTATTTGTCCCCTCTTTTCTTAGTTTCCCCCCAACCTTGATGTCAGTCTCACAACAGTGGCACTAGGTAGTATTTGTCTTTTTGTGACTGAGATATTTCATTCAGCATAATGTCCTCCAGGGTCAACCATTTTGTATAATTCATGAATTCCTTAGTTTTCAATGCAGCATAGTATTCTATTGTGTGACTATACCAGAGCTTCTCTATC
>NW_006408335.1:0-1053 GCF_000299155.1 Elephantulus edwardii | reverse complement strand
CTGGTGGAGGCCGACATCAACAGCCTCCGCAGGATCCTGGACGAGCTGACCCTGTGCAAGTCCGACCTGGAGGCCCAGGTGGAGTCTCTGAAGGAGGAGCTGCTGTGCCTGAAGCAGAACCATGAGCAGGTGAAGTTCTCCACAGAGTCACAGATCAAGCTTGTCCCAGCCTGTTTCCCAAACGCCACAGGGTGCGGGAGAGGCTCTTGGTTAAGGCCCAATTAGCCAAGGAAGCTAATCTTGAAACAAAAAGGGATTTGTGGAGAATGAGTAATCTAAAATCCATGATATGAGATTAAGATTTTCAGCCAGAGGCAGATGGCAAATGGCAAATGGAGGAAGTTGGCATGAATGACCGAAGAAAGGTCAACATGCTGGGAGCTCCAAGTCTCTTCGACAAACTTAGGTACCAAAGTTTAAACCTGGTCCAGCATGTCTCAGTTCTTGGGCTAATCACTAACCGTCTCTAAGTTTCTCATCTTCAAGTGTGGAGTGCTATGCGGAATACAAAGAGTGGAAACTAGCCGTAGATTTGAAAGGGAAATACACTGATTAGACACTGAACACAGAACTAATCAGTGAGCAGATCCAGAGCAAACAAAGCTTAAGAATGATCAGGAGTTGAAGTATATTCATTATTGTAGAGAATGACATCAGAATTCTTTGTGATAGTTTATATTTTCCTTTTGCTCCATCAGGAAGTCAACACCCTGCGCTGCCAGATTGGCGAGCGTCTCAACGTGGAGGTGGACGCTGCACCCACCGTGGACCTGAACCGTGTGCTGAATGAGACCAGGTGCCAGTATGAGGCCGTGGTGGAGACCAACCGCAGGGACGTGGAGGAATGGTTCACCACACAGGTGGGCGTCCAATCATGTGCTCAGTCACTTAGGACCTGAGACCTCCTGGCAGAGACCCTAAAGGCAGGATCTGACATCTTCCTTCTGGATGTTTCAGACTGAGGAGCTGAACAAGCAGGTGGTGTCCAGCTCAGAGCAGCTTCAGACCTGCCAAGCAGAGATCATCGAGCTGAGACGCACAGTCAATGCCCTG
>NW_006408334.1:0-1053 GCF_000299155.1 Elephantulus edwardii | reverse complement strand
ATTAGAAAAACCCAGGGGGATGCAGACTTTGCTTTCGCTTCCTATCTGCCCACAGACAACTCTGCAGAACTCCCTAATAACTGCCAATTCTATTATAAAACCCAAAATTAAATCAGTTGCTGTAGAGTCAATTCTGAATCATGTTGATACCATATGTCAAAGTAGAATTGCTTTCCATAGGGTTTAAAATGGCTGGACTTAAAAAAAATATTTTATATTGGGGGTTTTTTTACCAAGTTTGTATACATTGTGTTTCACACTATCCTTCATTTACATTGTGTTTCAATTATTTCCATTCATTGTTTTATAAAATTAATCACCACTGAAATGTGCTCACCTTTACCTTGTATTTCCAAATCCCAGCTGGATCTTTCTCATTTTCTTTACCCCCTATTTCTCTACCCACCAAAAGGTGTGACACTGTGATTTCCTCCCTGCTCATCCCCACAGCTCTGCTTCTATACCTTCCCCACTTGAACTCTCATAGATGTTTTACTATTTATCCTTCTCTTTCTACAATAATGGTCTTGTTCTTATGCAGTATTTGTCTTTATGAGACTGAATTAGTTCACTCAACATAATGTTCTCCAGTCTCAGATCTTTCTTCTGCAGCATCTTGAGGTGTACCACTCCCTCAGTCTTTCACAGTTAAGAACATTAGCCATTAGAAACACTCAAATATTCTAATATTACGATGTTGCTATAGTTAGGTGCCATCAAGTCAAGTAGGATTCTTATCAACTCTATGAACAATGGATCTGAACCCTGCCCAATCCCATGCCATCCTCATCATGTCTGATATACTTGAGTCTATTTATTGTCACTGTGACAAGAAAGACTCTCTTTCACTGAACTTCCAACTTTCCAATCATGATATCCCTTTCCAAGGACTGACTCCTCCTAAAAACATCCCAGAGAATAAGAGACAAAGTTTGGAAATCCTTGCTTCTAAGGAGCACCCTGGTTACACATTCTCCAAAGCATATGTGTTTTTTCTTTTCCCAGTCCTTTACCCTCTTCCAACATCACAATTCAAAGGCATCAATTTTTTTT
>NW_006408333.1:0-1008 GCF_000299155.1 Elephantulus edwardii | reverse complement strand
ATTGTTTTCCTTATGTTGAACCATCCTTGCATACCTGTTATGAATCCCACTTGGTCATGGTGGATTATTTTTTTTATGTATCGTTGGATTCTATTCGCCAGTATTTCATTTAGGATTTTTGCATCAATATTCATGATACAACCAGCTTTTAATCACAAAGATCTGTCCTTCACATCCTAATTGGTTTAAACAAAAGGCTTCCAGCCCACAAATAATTATTAATGAAATGAAGAACAAGAATGGGAAATATTGTTTATAATTGGAACATGGAATGTACGTAGCTTCAATGTTGGAAGACTAGACATTGTGAAAAATGAAATGGAACACATGGACATCAACATACTAGGCATTAGTGAGATAAAATAGGCTAGCTTTGGCCACTTTGAGTTAGATAATAATATGGTATACGATGTCAGTCTAGAGACTAAGGCACACCTGGTTCAGGCCATAACAATTACTTGTTATGCATCAGAGAGCTGAACGATAACTAAAGATGATAGAAGAAGAATTGATGCCTTTGATTTCTGGAGCCAAAAAAAGAGTATTGAATATACCATGGAGAGGGACATCATGCTTGGAAGGGTGGAGGGAAAGCACAAGAAAGGAAGACCCTTGATGGGATGGATTGGCTCAGTGACTAGGGTAATGAGGGTAGGTGTGTCAGAGAGATTGAGGTTGGCTCAGGATAGAGTAGGGTTAAGAGCTGTTGTACATAAGGTCACTGTGAGTCAGAAGTGACTTGACAGCACATAACAACAACAACAACAACATTTTGGAAATGAAAATAGAAGAATGTGTCTGTCATTGAACCAGTACCATGCTGTCTTGACTACCACGGCACTGTAGTAGGATTTTAAGTCAGGGAGTGAAATGCCTCCTACTGTTTTTCTATTTTTAAGGAGTGCTTTGCTTATTTGTGGCTTCTTTCCATTCCAAATGAAGCTGGAGGTTGCCTTTTCCATCTCATTGAAGAATGAAATTGGTATTTGTATTGGGATTGCATTGAAC
>NW_006408332.1:0-1028 GCF_000299155.1 Elephantulus edwardii | reverse complement strand
AAAGGGTGTGGAAATCACTGGGAAGGTGTCAACAGGCAGTTAGGATTGGAGGGAGTCCTTGAAGGGCAGAGGGTCAGCGCTGATGTCAACCCAGCTGCTGAGCTGGTTTAAGGACCGCCTGGCTCCAACCATGGTGGGAGGCGGCTTATTTGGTTTCAGGAACTCCACAAAGCAAGGGTGGAAGCCTAGAGCACATGCTCTCACAAGGAACATGGGCTAAAAAAATTAAAATGCCCATTTTTTAGAAGGAAGAAAACATTTTAAAGCAAGGAGAAAAGGGAGGGGCTAGAAGAGTTTCAGAAAACTTGTGCAGATTCAGAAGTTAAAGAGTTAAATTAAGAAAAAAAATAGATTTGGGAGAGAGAGGAGGTAGAGACTGTAATGACTTAAAAAAAAATAATATTTTGCCAAAGAAATATTGGATGGAAAGATGAGACACTAGATGGTGGTGACAGTTTACAGAAGTTGCTCACAAAAAACTTGCAAAGAGCCAAAGAAGAGAAGTAAGAATATGAGGACCAAGGCTGCATATGGCCGGGAAAACAAACCAAAAACCTACATTCATTTAACGCAGTTAAATCCTCAAGTAAAACTGACCCTTAGAATAATGATTTGGGATCTTTATATTTTTAAAAATTGTTTAGAACTCTCTTAGGAAAGACATATGTTGTTATTATGTGCTATCGAGTCCCCTGTGATCCGTAGTGACCCTCTGAACCCTTCCCTGTCCTGAATTGTCCTGAGCCAGTCTCACTAACTCCGACACACCAACCTTCATCGCCCCAGTTACTGTATCAATCTATCTCCTCTAGGGTCTTCCTCTCCTGCACTGTCCCTCCACCCTTCTGAGCATGATGTCCTTCTCCAAGGACCAGTAAGACATATGACATATTTTTTTGGTTGTTGTTAAGTGCTATTGAGTCGTAGGTGACTCATAGTGACCCTGTGAATGAAAGACCTGGACCTTGTATAACTTCATCCTTTCTCCAAGTTCATAGGGCTTCCAGAGGCAAACTATTTTGGAAGTG
>NW_006408331.1:0-1052 GCF_000299155.1 Elephantulus edwardii | reverse complement strand
CCCCCCCCCCCGAAAAAAAAGCCAACCCACAGTATACTTTCTTCTCCAATGTACATGGAACAGTCTCCAGAATAGATCACATTTTAGGTCATATGGCAAGTATCCATAAATGAAGAAACATAGAAATAATACAAAGCATTTTCTCAGACCACAATGCTACAAAATTAGAAATTAATAACAAGAGAGTAAGGGAGAAAAAAATCATACATTTGGAAGTTGAACAACACCTTGCTTGAACATGAGTGGGTACTAGAAGAAATAAAAAAATGAAATAAAAAAGTTTCTTGAAACAAATGACAATGAAAACACTACTTAGCCAAACCTCTGGGAAATAGCCAAAGCAGTAATCAGAGGTCAATGTATAGCAATAAGCAAACATATCAAAAGGCAGGAAAAATGACCATTGACTCTCTAACCCAACATCTCCAACAAATTGAAAAAGAACAGGAAGAAAGCCCGATACCCTCTAAGAAACCTGAAATTAGAAAAATTAGAGCAGAAACAAATAGAAAGCAGAAAAACAATTGAAACCATCAACAAAACTAGGAGTTGGTTCTTTGAAAAAGTCAATAAAATCGACAAACCACTAGCAAAACTAACGAAAGAAAAGACACAAACCAAATAAGAGATTAAATGGGTAGCATCACAACAGAACCAACTAAAATAAGAAGGCTAACATTGGAATATTATTAAAAATTATATTAAAACAAATATGAAAACCTAGAGGAAATGGACAAATACTTAGAAATTCATAACCTACTTAAACTGACACCAACAGAAATTGAACACCTGAACAGACCCATTACAAAAGAAGAAATTGAAAAGGTAATAAAAGAACTTCCAGCCAAAAAAGTCCTGAACCAGATGGTTTTACAATTAATTTTATCAGACATTCACAGAGGAACTGTCATCAATCCTACATAAAGTATTTTAGAAAATAGGAAAAGATGGAATTCTCCCAGACTCATTCTTTTTTTTAAAAAATTTATTTATTTTTCATTTCAATGAACATCTACAGAGATTTTGGAATTCCATTCATTCATTGTTGCACC
>NW_006408330.1:0-1047 GCF_000299155.1 Elephantulus edwardii | reverse complement strand
AATTTTATTTTATTAATTTTAATGAACATTTACAGAGGTTTTGGATTTCCATTCATTCATTGTTGCACTTTTCTCCTTGCCCAGCCCTCCCCCCCACCCACCCCCAGTTCGCTCCTCTCTTTGAAGAGCAAAAGAAAAATTCCTTTTTTAATATACAATCACCCCGCACCCCTCCCACTGCCCCAGTACACTCCTATGCAAATGCAGTGTACATTACTTATGTCCTCTTTTCTTCATTTCTCCCCGAACTCCACGTCAGTCCTGTATTATAACAGTGTCATTTTTCAGTATTTGTCCTTTTGTGATTGAGATCTTTTACTCAACATAATTCCTCCAGGGTCACCCATTCTGTATAAGTGAGTTCCTTGTTTTTCAATGCTATGTAATAATCCATTGTGTGAATATACCAGTTTCTTTATCTGTTCATTTGATGATGGGCACTTGAGTTGTTCCCAACAGTTTGTTATTGTCAACAAAGCAGGAATAAACATAGGTGTATGTATCTGCTTGGGTGGCAGTTCTGTTTCTTTAGGGTATATTCCCGTAATGGAATTGCTGGCTCAAAAGGTATTTTTATTTCCAACTTTTTGAGAAAGCACCATACTATCTTCCACAGTGGTTGTACCATTTGAATAGATCTTTTAATGTCCTCTTCAAAATTTTCTTTTCTCACCATCCTTCCTTCTAAGGCACATTCTAGCTGCACTCTTTCCACAACATATTTGTTCTTTTGTCAGTTCATAGTGTACTTTGCCAACACCACAATTCCAAGGCATCAATTCTTCTTCATTCCTCCTTATTCATTTTCCAGTTTTCACATTTCACAGTTTTCACAGTTTTCCAGTTTTTCGCATATGAGATAAGCGAAAATACTATGACTTAGGTCAGTCACGCTTTAGTGTTTAAACTGACATTGTTGCTCTTCAGCACTTTAAAGGGGTCCTGGACAGGATACCTGCCCAATGTAACACATCTTTTTATTATTATTATTATTATTATTATTATTATTATTATTATTATTATTATTTTGTGTGTGTGTGTGTGTGT
>NW_006408329.1:0-1054 GCF_000299155.1 Elephantulus edwardii | reverse complement strand
GGATTGCCAAGATTTTTAGTCTGATGAAGGAAGCACTAGAGATGGTGAGTCGGTGCACTTACTTGAACATTCTCCTGCAGACCCGTTCGCGGGAAATATTAGTCAGGTTTATTGATGTTGGTGGTTACAAGCTTCTTAACAATTGGCTGGCATATTCAATGACAACCAATAATGATCCCCTCTTGCAACAAATTCTACTGACTCTGCAACACCTTCCACTCACTGTGGATCATCTCAAGCAGAACAACACGGTCAAGCTGGTGAAGGAGCTGAGCAAATCAAGTGAGGATGAAGAGCTTCGGAAATTGGCCTCCGTCCTAGTCAGCGACTGGATGGCTGTCATCCACTCTCAGAGTAGTGCTCAGCCTGCAGAAAAAGATAAGAAACATAAAGAAGAGGGAAAGAGTAGAACCATTTCCCCTGAGCGACCTTTGACTAAGGTAAAGGCTGAGATTCAGACTGAAGAGGCCCCAGAGAAGAAGAAAGAAAAGCCTAAGGCTCTTCGAACCACGGTGCCCAGTCATGCCAAGTTTCATTCAACTGAGCTAGAGCTGGAGACACCATCTTTGGTTCCTGTGAAGAAGAATGCCAATGCAGTGGTGGTTTCTGACAAGTATAACCTGAAGCCTATCCCTCTTAAGCGGCAGAGCTCTGAAGCTGCTCCTGGAGATGCTGTCCCTCCTGCAAAGAAATACAAGCCACTCAGTACCACTCCCAACACCATCAAAGAGATCAAAGTGAAGATCATCCCCCCACAACCTGTGGAGGGCCTGGGCTTCCTGGATGCTCTCGATTCAGCCACAGTCCCAGGCATCAAAATTAAGGAGAAGAAGAAAGTGTTGTCACCTACAGCTGCCAACCCAAGTCCCTTTGAAGGGAAAACAAACACAGAACCAAGCACAGCCAAATCACCTTCTCCAGAACCAGTTCCCCCCGCTGAGGCCATGGACTCTGAGCGTCCAGGGACCCCAGTACCACCTGTTGAAGTCCCAGAGCTCATGGATACAGCCTCTTCGGAGTCAGGGGCTCTGGATGCAAAACCTGTGGAGAGTCC
>NW_006408328.1:0-1054 GCF_000299155.1 Elephantulus edwardii | reverse complement strand
TTTTAAAAAAGTATATTTTATTAATTTTAATGAACATTTACAGAGATTTTGGATTTCCATCCATTCATTCTTGCACTTTTTTCTCTACCCCCCCCAAGTGCCTTCCTCTCTCTGAAAAGCAAAAGATAAACATTTTTGTTTGTATACAATCCCCCCACCTTTGCCCCCCCACCTCAAATGCACTCCACTATGCAACGTTAATTCTGGATTCCTGTGATAACAATAATACCCTATCATATACTGCTTTTAAACTGTTCTCTCCCTCATCTGAAAAAAATGAATATTTTTTAAAAAGGTCAGTCAAATGCCATGCAGATAGATTAACTGAACTCAATTTCTTGCTACCTTTCACAACAAACTCATAGCTGACCCACCAATGGGTTTACAGAGGCTGCCAGTTGGGCAGGAGGAGATCGTCCATTTTTCTCCCAACACCTCTAGGTTAGCAGTGTAACCTCCCATAGACTATGCCACTAGTGTTCCCTAGATAGAGATTACGAATTTTGGAAATGTACATACTCTTTGACATAGAAATCTGGTTTCTTGAAAATTATAATTTGGAAAAAGTACACCAGGGCTATGTCCTGTCTCCCTAACTTTTCAACCTGTATGCAGAACAGATTATCCGGGATACTGGGCTCTATGAGGAGAAATGCGGCCTCAGGATTGGTGGAAGATCTATCAACAATCTGCATTATGCAGATGATACAACCCTGCTTGCTGAAACTGAGGAGGACCTGAAGCATTTGCTGCAGAGGGTCAAGGACTGCAGCCTTCAATATGGATTCAAAATGGAGGCTCAATGAAGAAGACAAAGATTCTCACCTCTGGGCAAATTGGCAGCATCAGGATGGATGGTGAAGAGATTGAGATTGTTCACAGCTTCAGCTTGCTTGACTTTAGAGTCAATACCCTTGTCACCAGCAGCCAGGAAATTAAAAGACTTATTGCCATGGGAAAGTCTGCTGTTAAGGACCTCTCCAAAGTACTGAAGAGCAATGATGTCGGTCTGGAGACTAAGGTGCGTCTGATACAGGCCATGGTCTTTGCAATC
>NW_006408327.1:0-1009 GCF_000299155.1 Elephantulus edwardii | reverse complement strand
GTCTTAGATAGTGAGAATATTAATAAGAATGTTTCATATTGAAAAATATATTTTTTTCAACTGGGGAGTTGTAGAAACAATCAACTATTCCTTAAAATGATATAAAGCAAAATGAAATGAAATCATAAAATATTCACCGTTTCAAAAGAAACCACTAGATATGGAAAGTTGATCTTTTGTTGGGTGGTTAAGAAATGCTTCTAGATCATTATCTAATAAGTCACAGGGCTCAGGATTAAAATATCATTCCAAAGTCTTGTGCTTTTTAGTATACTATCATCAACCTTCCCTGCAGGTGCTCTTAAGTCTATGCCAGGAAATTTCGAGGACAGCTGTCTAGCCAACTGACTAGAAGAGATTCCATTTCGTACCATACCTAAGAAACGTGACCCAACATAATGTGGAAGTTATTGAATAATATAATTAATATTACATTCAATCAAAATACTCTTTGACTATCCAAAAGTTCAGGGAGAACTTATACGATGCCGTGGAAGCTGGGATATCACTGATGATGTTAGATGGATTCTGGCTGAAACCAGATGAATGTCTCTTTATTGAACATGCAAAGGTATTTGCTGTGTTGATCATAACAAATTATGGCTATAATTGGGAAGAATGGGAATCCAAGCACACTTCATTGTGCTCATGCAAAACCTATACCTACACCAAGATGCTCTTATATGAACAGAGCAAGGAAATACTGTTGTTGTTGTTGTTATGTGTCGTCGAGTCGTTTGAGACTCATAGCAACCCTATGTACAACAGCCCTAAACCCTGCTCTATTCTATGCCAATTGCACTGCCTGTGACACATGCATCCCGATAACCCCAGTCACTCAATCAATCCACCTCAAAGAGGGTCTTCCCCTCCTGCACTGACCCTCCACCCTCCCAAGCATGATGTCCCTCTCCAAGGACCTGTCTCTCCCCAGAATCTTTGCCACCAAGGAGTAGCCTGGTTTAACCCTCTTCAGGATGAATCTGTTTGTTTTCTTGGCAGTCCATTC
>NW_006408326.1:0-1015 GCF_000299155.1 Elephantulus edwardii | reverse complement strand
CTGCCACATTCTGTTGGGTCACCTTTCTTTGGGATAGGAACAAATATCGCTCTCTTCCAGTCAGTTGGTCAAGTAGTCGTTCTCCAGATTTCTTGGCACAACTTGGTGAGCACATCCAGGGCAGCATCTGTTAGGGAAGTGAATATGGCAGTTATGCACTAAACAGAAGCACTTTTTTGGGACAAAAATTATCTACCTTTACCTTTATCTCCTATCCAAGAGAACTAAAAGAACAAATGAGTTGGCTTTACTGGGAAAGTCTGTTGCTTTCACAGTTGGAAACTTTACCACCAATGGAGTCAACTGCTGCCATCTTTCTAGGAAGACTTTTTATCAAGCAGAGAAACTCCTTCCTTGAATCACTACAAAACCCTACAGTCTATGATGACATCACATTTTCTACCTGCTTTGTTGAGACAAGTTTTTACCTGGCACTACCACTGACGGGGAGCATCAATGCAAATCCAGTATTTCTCTCATTTTTTTTATTTCTCCTTCAAGTGAAGAATTAAGTTCTTACATTGTCATGTAATTATTGAACCAAGAGTGAGTTTTGAAATTTAGCTGCAAAACAGAACCGAAATTCCAGGAAATTCTAAAAAGAATCAGAGAAAGTATACAAGCATATGTATTTTCTACCTTTTTATGTCTAGGGACATTATACAATGCATATTTCGTTAGACAGTTTTAAATATTCCTCAGAGTCAGCATGTTGGAGCTGAAATGAAAGAATTCTAAAGAAAAGCCCCAAACACTGGCATCTGTTTCTTTCTATAGTATTTTCTTCTCAATCTGATTATGTGTCATAGCTTTTTGGCTGTATCTTATATGTGCAATGTGTAATATGTAGAAGTAAAAAGATGGATATTTGCATATATGTTTTCTCAAAAATGATAATTTGCTGTTTTATTCAAGTTAAGGTTAAATTCTTCTAGGTAGTGTCACTTTTTTGAGGGCTTCTGAATGATTCATTTGGGTTATATAATCAGATGCCAACCAAACAGTTGAAAGATTA
>NW_006408325.1:0-1038 GCF_000299155.1 Elephantulus edwardii | reverse complement strand
AGAGTGGAGGGGAGGCAAAAGAGAGGAAGACCTTTGGTGACATGGATCGATTCTGTTACTGGAACGGTGGGAATAAGTGCGTTTGAGATGGCTAGGTTGGCACATTAAATAGCATTTAGAGCTCTTGTACATAGGGTTGCTATGAGTCGCAAGTGACTCAATGGCACATAACAACAACAACAAAACTAGGAGAACAAACAAGTTCATGCTGGAGAGGGTGAAGCCAGGCTTCTCCATGGAGACAAGGATTCTAAAGCTTCATCTGACATACTTTGGACATGTTGCAAGGCAGGATCAGTCCTTGGAGAGGTATGTCATGCTTGGGAGGGTGGAGGGACAGCACAGGAGAAGAAGACCTTCAATGAGGTGGATTGATTCAGTGAGTGGGATAATGGGGATATTTGGAGACGGTAAGATTGGCACAGGATAGACCAGGGTTTAGGGCCATTGTACATAGGGTCACTATGAATCGCAGGTGACTTTATGGCACATAACATTATTGGGAGCAGGAGTGGTAGCCACTTCCTAAATAACATTCCTCCAGGAAACTCTATGAACTTTGATTAAGTCATTAGAAAGGTTTCAGGCCTTTTGTTCATAGGGTCATTATAAGTCATTTGACTTAAAGTCAAGCGACAACCACCACAACAACAATTATTGTACAGAGGAAGCTAAAATATTTTCTACTACTGAGGCTAACAGAGTTGTTATGTGTGGTTGAATCAATCCATCACTTTGCAACACTAGGAACAGCTGTGAATTCTGCTCTATCTTGGCCAAATTTCAGTCTCTGACACACCTATCCCCACTACCATCATCACTGAGTCAATCCATCTCATCCAGGTACTTCCTCTCTTGTACTGTCCATCCCCCTTGCAACCAAGATGCCCCTCTCCAAGGACTGATCTGCTCTAGCAACATGTCATAAGTATGTCAGATGTTGTTGTTGTTGTTGTTATGTGCCGTCGAGTCATTTGCAACTCATAGCGACCCTATGTACAACAGCCCTAAACTGCGCTCTGTCCTGTGCCAATCGCA
>NW_006408324.1:0-1014 GCF_000299155.1 Elephantulus edwardii | reverse complement strand
TGAGACTGGCTCAGGATAGGGCAGAGTTCAAAGCTGTTGCACCTAGAGTCACAGTCATGGACAACTTGGTGGCACATTACAACAACACAAATCATAAGGAGATTGCCCATTCCTGCAGAATGATTGGTAGATTCAAACCTCCTGCCTTTGGATTGACAGTGCAACTTCTAAACACTAGATCACCAGAAGTCCTTCTCCTTCCTTTAGTCCTTACTTGTATTTTTCTGGTCCTCTTTTCCTTATTTAACTGTGTTTTCTAGGACTCCCTGGACGTTTTCAATAACTGAAATAACAGTCATCTTTTTCTTTCTCCTGATAGAATAGGGAGAACTTTGGTGATTTCATTATTTAATAGAATTGCTGCATGTTTTCAGTCTGCTGAATTTTATCACAAATGTGTGCTGAATTGTACCAAATATTTTGTCTGGACACCAGCTATCCCTACATTATGAATGGACTTTGTTCCTGTGTCTCTCTTTAAGTCAACTTTGCACATGAATTTGAACAACAAGGTACAGTTCATATCTAATGTCAGCCAAATATTTGTCCTCGCATAAAATAGACAGTGGACATTTCTATGAATAAAAATACTAAAGAAACTCTTTCAGATACTCTAAGACATCTTTAACATAGAAACACAGTAATAATAATATTACATAGCTCCAGTAGTATAGGACGTACTTTGATCAAGCTACCAACTGAAAGGTCAGGAGATTGGATCCACCAATCTCTCCTTGAGAGAAATATGGGCAATTTCTCGTGTGAATATTTACAGCTTGGCATTTTATCAGCAGCTGTCAGTTGAGGGCTGGCTGGCACCTAAAGTGAGAAGAGGGTAGCTGTCAAAAAGACCAAAGAGTCTACGCAGACAATTAATTCTAGGCTCCAACTTGTTATGAAAAGTGGGAAATACATGCTGGGGTAGAGTAGACTTGTACTTGGGGTACAAGATGACCAGGCAAAGAAAAACCAAGTTGGTCATCCTCACCAAAACTGCCCAGCTTTAAGGAAATC
>NW_006408323.1:0-1055 GCF_000299155.1 Elephantulus edwardii | reverse complement strand
TTTTTTTACATTCATATTTCATACATTCCTTGTTTTAATTATTTTTTATTTATCTACAGCCATTTCTATTCATTTTTTAGTGACTTGCTATCTGAGCTCTACCTCTAATACTGTAACTACCATATTCTTTTGTTTATAGGATTTTTAAAGGTCTGTTATTTTGGAAATAGATGGTCAGTCCTCCTTCCTAATCTGTATTAATCAAGGAGCAATTTGTTGTAATAGTTCCTCCAAGGGTGACCCTTCTGTTACTTGAGACACTGGTGGCACAGATTCCAGCATTAGAGCACCCCACAAGTTACACCAGACAGACAAGCGCTGTACTAACAGGAGCAAATAATAGTGCACGAACCTGTACACTTCTGAGATATAAAGTATTTGGCAGCATGTAAATCATTTCCCATTAACTGAACTGACAGATATGTGTTGTACCTCTAAAAGCACAGTGTAAAGACAACCAGACACATAAATATCATGGCACAGGGCATTTCAGACCCCAATTGAATCCAATGGCAGAGTTCAACTGAAAAGCTAGTTTTCAATGGAAAACCAGTTTGTTTTGTAAACTGTTATTCAATTCACAATTTTAAAACCTTATATAATGCACATTATTATTTCTAGCAAACTGTATCTTAATAAGGACTAAGTAGCAATGAGTTTACAGTTATACTATTGACCTACCTCAGTTCCCTGTCCCATTCAGTAATCATTTTTTTTATATTTTTTTATAATTTTTTTATTTTATTTTTTTACAGAAGTTTTGGATTTCCATTCATTCATTGCCGCAATTTTCTCCCTTCCCACCCCTCCCCACCAGCTCGCTTCCCACCCATTTTATTTTTTTAAAGATTTTTTCAAATGTGAACACTATTTAATAAATTTTATCTTGAAAAAACTCTATATAGGAAAAACTGATGATACACCAAATAATTTTTAAATACATAAGATAGCTGAATGGATTTGCTAGATTTAGCTAACAAATAAGCTGTGGGCAAGATGCCTCTTATTAGAGTCAACAGGAACTGATGGAGAGCCTTGGTATTCAAGTTAGTTGG
>NW_006408322.1:0-1055 GCF_000299155.1 Elephantulus edwardii | reverse complement strand
AAAATATCCTTGATACCAAAGTCACATAGTGATGCCAACGAAGTAGAAAGCTATCTCTCATAAATATAGATGCAAAAATCTGCAATAAAATTCTGGACAATCGAATCCAATAGTACATAAAAATAATTCACCATGGCTATGTAGAATTCATGACAGGTATGCAAAGATGTTTCAACATAAGAAAAACAATAAGTATAATTCATCACATTAACAAAATAATGAACAAGAACCACATTATTCTATCAATTGATACAGAGAAGGCATTTGAGAAAATCCAGCACTCATTACTGAGTAAAACACTCAACAAAATAGGAATAGAGGAGAAAGTCCATATACAAAACCAAGAGCCAATATCATTCACAATTGAGAGAGTTTAAAGGCAATTAATTCATTTGAGAACAGGAACTAGGTACTTCAATATTGTGTTGGAAGTCTTAACAATAGCAAAAAGATAAGGAAATAAGTGGTAACCAAATTGACCAAGAGGAGGTAAAACTATCTCTATATGTAGATAATATGATGGTGATGATTTTTATTGCCTTTTATTTGAGCCCAAGTCATAGAGACCCTATGAACAAAAGGCCCGAGGCCCCTCTACAACTATCGTAATTTATCAAAGTTCCAGAGTCATATTATTTAGGAAGTGGAGGCCACTTCTGCTTCCAAACCTGTCATAGTATGTTATTGTTGTTATGTGCCATTGAATCACTTGTGATGTATAGCGATCTTAGGTACAGAAGCTCTGAATCCTTCCCTGTCCTGAGCCAGTCTCACTAATTCAAACAGACCATCTCCCATTGCCCCAGTTACTGTATCAATCCATCTCATCTGAGGACTCCCCATCTGTGCTGTCCATTCACCCCTCCGAGCATGATGTCCTTCTCCAAAAATTGATCTCTCCTGGCCATGTGCCCAAAGTAAGTGAGGAAGAGCTTCAAAATCCTAGCCTCCAAAGAGACTTGGTTTCAGACTTACTCGATTTTTTTTTTGGCAATCTATGGTATACTCAAGAGTATTCTCTGGCACCACAATTTGAAGGTATCTATTCTTCTTCT
>NW_006408321.1:0-1055 GCF_000299155.1 Elephantulus edwardii | reverse complement strand
TGTTAAGGGTTTGTTGTTCAAAATGGCTCCCTAGACACTGATGGACTTTGCCATATGGATGGGTAGGAATATGAGAATAGGGTATATTAACCTATTCAAAAGAGGACTGCTTAGTCTCACTAATCCATAAGGGACTGGTTAGTCTCACCATCAAATTGAGAGGATCCATCAGCAGGATGAGAGAATCTGATCACCAGCAAAGAAGAAGCCAGAGAACACGGTGTGTCCTCTGGGGCCACAGATTCTTGTGCTAGTCAGCCAGGGCCTATGCGAGCAGCAGCCATAGCAGCTGCAGCAGAAAACCAGAGACCTGACGTGAGACTTAATGAGACCTCTGAAGACCACTGGAGGGTCAGCTGTGAGTAGGTTCTGATTCAACAGCAATGAGGTGGGGGGGGGTGTCTGTTTGTTATTGTAAATTATATTTTCCTGATTTCACAGTGATGGTTTTAACCCATCCTCAAAGCATATTAGGAAAGGGTATAGCTTCGAAGCCAGGGTGCCCAGATCTCAACCTGGGCTCTGTCCCTCAATAGTTGTATAATCTTGAACATTCTACCAATCTTTGTGCCCCAGATAGGAAGCTGTAGGGGCATATTATACAGAGAGTTTTAATTCTTACCCAAAGACTCTGCCTCTCTGTTGGTTCAAATTCACCAGTGCCTCTGAGTGGGAAAGATGGACAATCTCCTTCCATGGGAAGGAAAGCTTTGGACATCCAATGGCAGGTCAGTTATGAGGACGTTCCAACACAACAGCAATGTATTTGAGTTGGTTTTGTTGTTATTTTTCCTGTGATTCAGAATCTCACCCTCACCTGAGTCCATATATTTTATAGGATTATTTAAGGACTAAATGAACTGCAGTGCAAAAAATGTTTAGGACAATTACTGAAATAGAGTAAATGTTATGAAAGGACTTATTATCATTACCATCTTAGCTAGATTTGAAATACTGAAATGTCACTCAGATACATGGGATAGGACAGCGGGTTCAATTTTAAAAATCTGTCCCCAAAGCTACTACTGATGAAAAGAAGTATTAAGAGAACAGCT
>NW_006408320.1:0-1056 GCF_000299155.1 Elephantulus edwardii | reverse complement strand
TTGTCTTCTAAGGGTAAAGAGTAATGATAGATTTATTAGAAGGTTCCGTCCCATAACTACTGCATAGCACCACTGTCAGAAAGCAGGTCTGACATGGGGTGGGAGGAGAACAGGGTAAGAGTGGATAGATAATGACCATTGCTTTGGAACAGATGAAAGAAAGAACTGTCTAAAAGGAATATGTGATTGATTAGGCATTACACATATGACAGCAGCCCAGAACAAGAAGTAGAACATTTAAAAGAGGACGGAGTGGGGAAGTAGGTTATTGTGCAACAAGGAATGAATTTTTTTTGAAAGTGAACTGGGAGAGGGAGAAGGGGTAAAATATGTAATAATGAATGACTTCTTTGTAAATGTTCATTAAAATAACAATTAAAATAAACTTTTATTTAAAAGAAAATTACATCCCTAAAGGGACAGACCTCCTTCCCTAAAAGGAGATTTAGAGGGATGGCCCTGAAGGATGTTTTTGAGGGAGTCTTTTTAAGTTTAATTCCACTTTTAGAAGGGAATGGTGGGGTTATCTTCGGGAAGGAGATATTCTACAAATCAGGAGGCACTGGGCCTCCCAGTGAAGCCGTCTGGCTAGGTACTTCGTCATCATGGTCATGTGCTATAAGCTTTGTCTTCATGGCTGCTTCCTGTGGGAGGTCACACATACCATGGATTCAGAACCGACTCATAGCTGTTTCAGAGACAGTAAATCACGTGAGAGGCAATTGCTTATCTTTCTCCCACAAAGCATTTGGTGGATTCGAACTATAAGCCTTTAGGTTGTCAGAGCAACTCCTTACCATTAAGCTACCAGAGATCCCTGAGAGGTCATACGTTGTCATTGTTGTTGTGTACATTCAAGTTGGAACCAACCCATAGCTGACTCTGCAGTGGTTTTCGTAGTAGTGGCCACTTTTTTGGCTTCTGCATATGCACAGCACCTGAAAGCTCTTTCAGATAAATGAAAATAGGAATTGCTAAGTAACATTAAAGTGGTTAGGAAGGAACACGTGGGGCTGCTGTATTAGCTGAATCCTCAGCTACTTATCTGGCCTTGTC
>NW_006408319.1:0-1027 GCF_000299155.1 Elephantulus edwardii | reverse complement strand
AGGAATTCAACATAATTTTTAAATAAAATTTTTATTTAATACTGGTTTACTTACACAGTTTGTATACATTGTTTGAACACCAGATTCAAGATACTTTTAATAAAACATAGCATAGATGTTACAATTCACTTCCTCGAGGATGAAATAAAAAACATAGAAAAAGATAATTTACAATGTGTTTATAATACATCACCAAATGAAAAGTCATGTTAAATCATTGTACCACAGTTTGCAAAGGGTTTTTCCCACCTGTTGTTGGGGGGCAGGTTTAGGTTTTTGTTTGTGTTTTTTTTTTAATTCATTCATTGTTGCACATTTTCCTCCCTGTCCACACCCCAGCTGCTTTCTTTCTGAGAAAAAAAAATCTTTCATGGGTACATAATTCTCCATCCCCATGCCAGTCAACTTTACTATACAGCTCTTATTAATGGACTGTTGTCATGCAAATAATACCTAATCATATATGAATTTTAAACAATTCTTTCCTTTATCTGTTTCAATGCAGTGTATGTTATTTATCCCGTCTTTTCCTAGTTTACCCCCAACCCCTATGTCAGTCCTGTTCTATAACAGTGACATTATGCAGTATTTGTCCTTTCATGACTGAGATATTTCACTTAGCATACTGTCCTACAGAGTCACCCAACCGGGCAGGCAGGGAGGATATGCTGCTTTGGTTTCTAGTCTGGGAACAATTGGACACTCCCCATCTGACCTCAGATGGATAGACAAGTTGATGGAAAATTGTACTGTTGCTGTTCTTTTTGCATCCCATTGAATCAGAAGCAACTCAGGGCAGGCCCACAAGAGGGTTTTCAGAAGCTGCAAATCACGCAGGAGGAGATTGCTCCTCTTTCTCTCACAATAGCAACTGCTGGATGCAGTTTGGTGGTACAACTCCTTACCACAGGCTATCAGAGCTGAGACAGACTGTGCCCAGGTCTCTATTTGCTAGTTGTGAAGAATGATAATGAATGAGATGAGCATGTGTTGATGATCTGTCCTTGATACAGTGACAAAGAAATGA
>NW_006408318.1:0-1056 GCF_000299155.1 Elephantulus edwardii | reverse complement strand
TTTTAAAGAGTCAGTACCCTTCTCCAACTTGCAACTTTACACAATATTGAGGCAAATGGGCATCTATTTACATCTCACTATAAAGCATACAGGACCTTTTGTGATATAATGTGTTATGCTTTCTGGGGCTAACCAAAAGAATAATGGTTCAAATCCCCCACATGCTTCTCAGGAGAAGGTTAGAAATTCTCCTTCCTTAAAGATTTCTGTTTGGAAGGTTGCTACGAGTCAAAAAGAATTGGTTGACACTGAAGTCTTTGAGGAAGTAGCATATAGATAAGAGTCAATATTAAGGAAGGGAAAACTTCAAACTGCACTAAAGATACTGGCAAAAATAAGGCCCCAGGAATCAATGGGATACCATCTGATATCATTCAACTAACAGATGTAGCCCTGGACATGCTCATCAGTTTGTGCCAGGAAATTTGGAAAACAGTTACCAGGTCAACAGACTCAAAGAGATCCATATTTGCTTCCATCCCCAATGATGGTGATACAGCAAAATGTAGACATTATTAAACAATGAAATTAGTATCACATGCCAGCAAAACATTGCTGAGGAACTACCGCAGAGTGGCTAGAGCAGTACATTGACAGAAAGCTTACAGAGATTCAAAGCGGGTTTAGAAAAGGAGTATCTTTGCTGATGGCGGAAGGATCTTAACAGAAAGAAGAGAATGCCAGAAGAATGTCTAGTTGTGTTTTATTGACTACATAAGGGTCTTTGACGTTGTGGATCACAACTAAGTCTGGTTAACATTGAGAAAAATGGGAATCCCAGAATGATGATGATAATTATCTTTAGATCAAGAAGCTGTTATCTGAATAATGCATAATCCAAAATCGATTCTGTCAGGGATGCATCCTTTTCTACTTTTTGTCAGTTTGAATGTTAAGCAATAATTTGAGAAGTTAGACTCTTTAAAGTAGATTTGGCATCAGGATACAAGGGAGATGACTAAACAAATTGTGCTATGTAGATGGCACAACTTTTTGCTAAAAGTTAGGAGGACATTAAATCCTTACTGCAGAAGATCAATCAAGAACACAAAAGTC
>NW_006408317.1:0-1056 GCF_000299155.1 Elephantulus edwardii | reverse complement strand
CAGAGAGACACTGTTGCTCTTGAGTATTTTGGAGAGGTCCCTAACCGCAGACTTTCCCATCAGGTTGTTAAAATAAAAGTGACAATTGTCTGCTTCATTGAGTTGGGCTTGGGCTTCTACATGGAACATGAGCTTTGTTCTCCAGAATTGAGAGCAACATAATTTTACACTTTCAGAACCCACAGCTCTTTTATGTTCAAAAAGTTAGTTATTTGAGTCTTACTAGCCTCAGGTGAGAAGCCCTGGTAGTGAAATGCTTAGTACACTGAACTGTTAACGGAAAGGCCAGTCCTAGGGAGGAAGATAGACAGTCTCTTCCTGTACATATTTAACCTCAGAAACTGATGGAGGGTTACTATGAGTTAGAATAGATTCAGTTGGCAGTTTGGTGAATATCCACAGATGAAGATGTTCTCAAGACATTAGTCACTCCATGGGGAAAGAATGAGAGAAATTGCTCCTGTTAAGATTTACAGTCTCAAAAAGTCAATGAGTAATTCATCCTCTGTTTTATAGGGCTGCTATGAGTTGCAATTATCTCAAGGTTTTCGTGGTTGTGCAATTGGTTAATATGCTCATCTGCTGACCAAAAGTTTGGTTGTTCAAGTCCACCCGGAAGCACATTAGAAGAAAACCTTGGCTATTCTAAAATAGAAGCCATTGAAAACCTTTGAGGGTGGGAGGAGGACATGGAATGTATGACTGATTGCCTCCATGAATGACTCCTTCCTTTGCCATGAAACTAAAGAACTAAATCATGTCAAGCTACTGAACATTTGGATAAAATATTATATAGAAAGATTCTGATCAAAAGAGACTGCAGAACGGAATTTAAAATTCTCATAGACTCCAGATTTTAAGGAGTTATAAAAGCTGAATGAATTGGTTAAACTATGGCACTAAGATTATCTATAAACCTTTAACCAAAAAAGTCACCTGATTTTTTTTAAGCTGAACAACAAAGCCCAAATCCACTGTGGTCAAGTTGGATCCAACTTTCCAATGGATTTCTAGGGCTGTGAATGTTTACAAGAAAAGAGACTGCCCGTCTTTCTC
>NW_006408316.1:0-1056 GCF_000299155.1 Elephantulus edwardii | reverse complement strand
TGGGATAATTGGGATGGGAGTGTCAGAGACAGTGCGATTGGCACAGGACAGAGCAGAGTTTAGTGCTGTTGTACATAGGGTTGCTATGAGTCGCAGGCGACTCGACGGCACATAATAACAACAACATCAAGAAAACTCTCACCACTGGACCAATAGGCAATAACTTAATAAATGGAGAAAACTTTGACATTGCAACAATTTCTTTTGCCTCAATAATCAAACATATAATAGCTGCAGTCAAGAATTCAAAAGATGTGTTGCATTAAAATAATCTGATGTCAAGGACACCTTTAAAGTGTGAAACAAAAAGGATATTAGTTTAAAGACCAAGATTTGCTTGATCCAAGTGCGTCTTGTCTACAACTAACATACAACAAAGCCTTTTCATTGATTCATATGCATCTAAATTTGGACAATGAATAAGGAAAATGAAGAAGGGTTGGTGCCTTAGAGTTGTGGTGTTGAAGTAGAGTACTGAATATCCCCTGGATGCCAAAAGAATAAATAACTTTGTCTTGAAAAAAGAGAAGCTAAGGTGCCCTTTAGAGTTAAGGATGGTGAAACTTCACTAACATATACTTTGAACATGTTGTCAGGAGAAGCCTCCTAAGAAAGGTAAAGGGTCAGTGAAAAGAAGACCTTCAAAAACACAGGCTGATGTAGTGGCTTTAACAATAAATTCAGGCATGGAAGAGATTGTGATGATAGTGCAGGGTACAGCAAAGTTCACACCTGTTGCTCATCAGGTCACTATGAGGCACAGTAGACTTGTTATCTCCTACCTGCAAAAACCACAACAAATGTTTCCCACACAGAAAAGAACAGAAAAGCAAAAGGTTTATTTGTAGTAATTGTAGAAGTTGAAACAAGGAATCACTATATAATTTTGGATGTCACTGGGCAAGGTCACCTCGGATAACAGCAAAAGGAGGCATCTTCCAGGTACACAGAAAGACCGGCTGGCCCTCAGGCAGAAAGGAAAACATAATCTACACAGGAGTTCTACAGGACACGTCAACTTCCCTTGGAGACAGTACAACTAAACTTAAGAGACAC
>NW_006408315.1:0-1057 GCF_000299155.1 Elephantulus edwardii | reverse complement strand
TTGAATAAGGATGACAGAAGAAGAATTGATGTGTTTGAGCTGTGGTATTGGAAAAGAGCACTGAACATCCCACGGATGGCCAGGAGAACAAACAAATATATCTCAGAAAGGGTGCAGCCGAAGTGCTCTTTGGAGGCAAGAATGATGAGGCTTCACCTCACAGCCTTGGGGTATGTTGCTGGAGGGGCTATTCCTTGGAGAAGAACATGATATTGGAAAGGGTGGAGGATGGGCAAAGGAAAAGACCCTCAACCAGGTGCAATGACATAGCGACTGCTACAGTGGGCTCTAGTGTGTCAGGAAGCATGAGGATGGAGCAGGATGGATCAGGGTTCAGATCTTTTGTTCATAGGGTCCTTATGTGTCTTATTTGACTCAACAGCATCTAACAACAATGCTAGTATGGGGGGGAGGGACAGGGGGAGAGAGAAAAGGAGAGAGAGAAAGAGAGAGAGTGTGTGTGTGTTTATGTGTTTTTTTACAGATGGTAAGAAGCCCCAAAATAATTAAGCACAGGCCTTGTATTTGAAGAGTTGTTAATTCTGATGAGTTTCTCCATTTTGGCATTTCAGTATCACTTCAAGATTAATGGAATCTATCAGCCTAAAAGAAATAGTCTTCTATATACTACAATGAAAAGAACATGGATTTAGTAATTGAATAGTCTTAACTCTGCTACTTCCTAACTCGATTTTTTTGTGTTTGGTTGTTTGAGGGGTTTGGGGTTTTTTTTTGTTGTTGTTGTTGTTTTACAATTATTAAAAGTTTATTGTGTTTTTTAAGATTATTTTTTAAATTGTCACCCAGTGAACTGGACTGTAAATAAAAGACAAAAATGCGTTCTATACTTTGCAAGAAAAAAAAAAGATTATTTTTTAAATTGTGATTTTAACAAATTTACAGAAAAATTGAATTTTTATAATTCTTTGTTGAACATTTTCCTCTCTACCCCCTACCTAGTCCATTTTTTAAAATTTTACTTTAATTTTAATGAACATTTACAGAGATTTTGGATTTCCATTCATTCATTGTTGCATATTTCTCCCTGCCCACCCCT
>NW_006408314.1:0-1057 GCF_000299155.1 Elephantulus edwardii | reverse complement strand
GCTCCGCAGGAAAAGGATGGGTGATCTCTTCTGGGAGAAGGATGGGCGATCTCTTCTGGTACAATCAACTGCCTCTGCAAATCGGCCAGAGGGTCAGCTATGGGTTGGCTCTGACTTGATGGTCCACAACAACAAAGATATATTGCTTAGAGTACTTGTCTTTGAAACTTGCCCATAAAATATTGAGAAATTCTTGCTTATTATCTAAATCCCATATTATTATTTTATCTTTCTAATTCCATTGTCTGCTGTATCATTTGGAGCCTCTAACAGCCTAGTGGTAAA
Source organism: Elephantulus edwardii (assembly GCF_000299155.1). Taxonomy (NCBI): domain Eukaryota; kingdom Metazoa; phylum Chordata; class Mammalia; order Macroscelidea; family Macroscelididae; genus Elephantulus; species Elephantulus edwardii. Next base: position 772 of record NW_006408314.1, on the reverse strand, counting down.
CAGCTGTAATCCCAATGGCACACAGTTCGAATCCACCAGCTGTCCTGTGAGAGAAGGATGGACAGTCTGCGTCCGTGTGATTTACCGCCTCTGGGAAACCCACTGGAGAGTCAGCCACAAGTAAGTTCTGACTCGATGTCATGTAACAACAACAATATCTATCTACCAATCTCCACCAATCACATTATGATTTATGAACTTCGGACCTGATGTATTTTCTCCTTATTTTTCTCTACTTGACGTTGTCATTGTTCTATGACTATCAACTGTCTCATCCCTCTCACTGCACAAAGGTTGGTGTTGGTGTTACGTGCCATTGAGTCACCTGTGACTCATAGTGACCCTGTGTACAACAGCCCTAAACCCTGTTCTATCCCTTGCCAATCTTATTGTCTCCAACAGGCCTATCTCCATTACCCCAGTGACTGAATCAATCCGTCTCATTGAGGGTCTTCCTCTCCTGTGCTGTCCCTCCAACCTCCCAAGCATGATGTCTAAAGTTCATTGAGGAACTTTTCATTCTTTTAGTATCTTTAGGTATAAAGAGGGCTCTCTGGTGGCGTAGTGATAAGAAGCTGTGCTGCAATCCCAAAGGCATGTAATTCAAGACATTAGATGCTCCATGGGAGAAGGATGGGTGATCTCTTCTGGTACAATTAACTGCCTCTGCAAACCGACCAGAGGGTCCCCTCATTGCAACATATCCAACGTATGTCAGAGAGCTTCAGAATCTTGCCTCCAAGGAGCAGCCTGGCTTCATCCTCTCTAGCAT
>NW_006408313.1:0-1057 GCF_000299155.1 Elephantulus edwardii | reverse complement strand
GCACAGCAACTCTTCAACTGTGGCGATGGCCTAACCTACAAGTGCGGACTTACCGGGTTCACTTGGGCAAGGAGGGGGCAGCGGCGCGATGGGCACGGAAACTGGTTGGGGGCTCCCATTGAATACACTTGTGTTGGGGAGGACAGTTTCCGGGGATTTGCCATCCATATCCGGATGGGACCAGATCTGGATTGGGACGAGGTGGGGAGGCATCTTGGCAATACCTAGATTCCATGCAGGAAACTGTATCCTGGGCACATGGAGTTGTCATTTGGCCAGGAGCACTGATGACAGATCCTTGATGACAGATTGGTGGCAGAGAAAGTCCCCTTTCCCCATCGCCACCCACTTTGTGTTCTGCCTTGCCTGTGACATATATGTTCGGTTATTGCCACTCCCTGGCCACTTTTTTCATGGGATGAATAATGATGAATTCTCAGCCTGCCCTGAGCATGAACCTTTCCCCCAATCTCCTTTCCCACAGCGACTTTCTCATTCTTCCTGGGTACATAGACTTCACTGCAGACCAGGTGGTGAGTACAGCTGGAAACCTGGGTTTGAGCACTGAAATGGGGTCAAATGCTGCTGTCAGCTCTGTGAGCTGCCTACCCACATTGAGCTTACACTGGATTCTACAGAATGGGCTTGGTGCCTTGCATGCAGGTCATAAACAGTATTTTGTGGGGGCTGAGGTACCTAACACTCTGAGGTATGTCAAGTCCTTCTCACACTTAAAGGTCTTACTTCTTAGGACTTGACTTCTGCCCTGACCAAGAAGATCACTCTAAAGACTCCACTGGTTTCTTCTCCCATGGACACTGTTACAGAATCTGGAATGGCCATAGCAATGGCGGTGAGTCCAGTGAGGTGGTGTGCAGAAGCAGGGATTCCCTCTTTTTTGAAATAATGCAGTTATTTTTATCACTTGCCTCTTAACACTGCTTTTGTTTTTCTCTGCAGCTTACCGGTGGAATTGGCTTCATCCATCACAACTGTACACCAGAGTTCCAGGCCAATGAAGTTCGGAAAGTCAAGGTCAGAAGGGCAAAGATCCTGG
>NW_006408312.1:0-1057 GCF_000299155.1 Elephantulus edwardii | reverse complement strand
AAAAAAATTTATTTTTTATTTTATTATTTTTTTGTGTGTGTACCGTCAAATCAAATCTGACTGATACAGGAGGACATTGCCTCTCCTTCTCTAGCAGAGCATCTGGTGGATTTGAACCACGTACCTCTGGAATTGCAGTGCAGAATCTTTGTCTTCTTGATGTTGAGCTTCAATTGGTATTAAAGACTACAGTCCCCAATTTTCTTCAGTAAGCACTTCAGGTCTTCCTCAGTTTCAGCAAGCAGGGTTGTGTCATCTGCATATCATTTTAAAATTTTATCTGTTTGTTTTCTTTCCCTCATCTCATTGTTTCAGTATATCAGTACTTTTTAGTGTGTTAAACAGTAATACTTCCATTGTTATGAATATTTAAATATTGCTCATTTCTGAGCCAGAAGTGTCTTAACATTGTTTTCTTTTCTTGTGCCATTATTTCCCTTCAGATTAAGGTTAATATTGCATTGTACCTTCATTTTCTTTCTGCTATTTAGCCAAGGTTGTGTTTATTAGATGCTTATTGTAGATGCCTTTCCAGAAATAATGATCTGTATGGTCTATTAGACTGCCTATTGTTGAACTCCTAGCATAATCCTCTAGTGGGTTTTCAGAGGCAGTAAGTTGCAAGAGAGGAGATGGTTCACCTTTTTCCCACAGAGCAACTGGTGGATTTGAGCCACTTGCTTTTGGGTTGGCACCACAGCTCTTTGCCACTAAGCCACCCGAGTGCCTAGTCTGTAGATATTATTTTCCTTTTTTGTTTCTCATTTATTTCGTTCTCTCTTTTCCTTCCCTTCCTCCTCTTCATTTTCTTCTGGTCATCTTCCCTTTCTCTTATTTTTCTCCCCTGTACTCTCTTCTCATTCTTGTCTCTTTCTGTTCTAATTTCCCATATTCTCTTCTTTATCTCTTTACTCTTCCTTCCCGTCATGTCTCTTCTCTTACTTTTTAGATTAGGAGATCATCCTCAGGTCTCCTTAGACCTAAGATGGTCCTTAGACCGTCTGTACTGGTTACTTTTTAAGCCTAGTTTAAGACTGGAATCTTTTTTTTTTTTTTT
>NW_006408311.1:0-1054 GCF_000299155.1 Elephantulus edwardii | reverse complement strand
TCTCTAATGAACTCTGTCAAGCACGTCCTTTGTAGATATTAGTCTTTCTTGATATCATGTCCAAAGTAAGTCTTGCTTCTAGGGAACATTCTGGATATACTTCTTAGAAAGATTTTTTAATTTTTCTGACAGTTCCTGGTATATTAAGTATTCTATAATTAAAATACATCCATTCTTAAGTATTCCTTTTCCATTGCTCAGTTTTTGTATGGTCAGGAGGCAATTGAAAATATTCTACCTTAACTTAGTTACATAATAGTTAAAAAGTGTCCTCTTTCATTGTAAGATTTTAAAGTAATCTTTTTGCAGCTCCTTTGTCCAATGCAATATACTGTTTAATTTCTTGGCTACTGCTTCTGTTTCAGTGTTTTTTTATTTAAATAGAATTAAATACTTGGCTACTTAAATGTTTTCCTTGTTTGTCATGATGTTGCTTAATGATCCACTTGTGAAGATTTTGGTTTTCTTTATGTTAAGATCTAATCCCCGTTGAAGGCACTTGTTGTTGTCATGTGCCATCGGGTCACTTGTGACTCTTAGTGACCCTATGTACAGCAGCTCTGAACCCTGCTCTATCCTGATCCAAGCTTATTGTCTCTGACAGACCTACCCCCTATGGCCCCAGTCACTGAGTCAATCTTTCTCTTCCATGGTCTTCCTCTCTTGCACTGTCCCTCCATCCTTCCAAGCATAATATCCCTCTCCAAGGACTGGTCCCTCCTTGAAACATGTGCAAAGTATTTTAGTAGGACCTTCAGAATACTTGCCTCCTTGAGAAAACCGTTTAAAAGGGATATGTGATTTGGTATTATTGTCATAACAGGAGTTCAGAACGAAGGCCGCATAGTGGAGTGGACCTGGAGACAGGCACTGTAAAACAGTGAAAGAATTTTTCTTTTACATTTCAGGAGAAGAATGTACTGAGCAGGAGGGATGGGCAGGAAGAAAAGTGCAACAATGGAGGAATGGAAATACAAAGTCTCTGTAATTTTCATTTAAAATAATAATTATTCATAATAATCAATAGTTTTATAATTATTAATTATAATTTTAT
>NW_006408310.1:0-1049 GCF_000299155.1 Elephantulus edwardii | reverse complement strand
AATCAATCCACCTCATAGAGGGTCTTCCCTTCCTGCGCTGTCCCTCCACTCTACCCAGCATGATGTCCCTCTCTAAAGACCTGTCTCTCCTTACAACATGTATGTATGTATATATATATACACACACACACATACATACATACATACACACATGTTGTTGTTGTTGTTGTTGTTGTTGTTGTTGTTGTTGTTAAGTGAGCCGAGTCACAGGCGACTCATAGCGACCCTATGAACGGAAGTCCTGGACACTTTCTCACTTTCTGTATAACTTTCATCCTGTCCCCAGGTTCATAGCGTTTCCAGAGGCAAGCTATTATGGAAGTGGAGGCCAGTCCTGCTTTGTGTGTGTGTGTGTGTGTGTGTGTGTATTAACTTGATGCCCATTCAAATCCCCCAGCTAGCTGCACCATGAGAGAAACATGAGCAATCTCCTCCCATGCGATTCAATATCTCCAAAAATCCTCTGGAGGGTCAGCTATGAGTCGGTTTTGATTTGACAGTACATAACACATATATAATACTTGCAAGGGTGGAGAAATAACACTGGAGAGGAAAACCCTGGATGAGATAAATTGACATAGTTACTAGGGTATTACTAGGGTAAAAGGGGTAAGTGTGTCCAAGACAGTGAGACTGGCTCAGGATAGAGCAGGTTTCAGGACTATGTTTCATAGAGTTGCTAGGGGTCACAGGCGACTCAAGGGCACATAATAACAACAGGCAATATGTTCCCAAAGACTGCAAAACTCTATGGATTTTCTAACTGTAATCTTTGATGCAGTTCTAATCAATCACACAGAATTACTTACTATGAAACAAAAATCAACTTGAGAACACCCAACAACAATATATCCACTGTTGTTGTTGTTGTTACACGCCGTCGAGTCGTTTGCGACTCATAGCGACCCTATGCACAACAGCCCTAAACCCTGCTCTATCCTGTACCAACCGCACTGCCCCTGACACACCCATCCCGATTACCCCAGTCACCAAATCAATCCATCTCATAGAGGGTCTTCCCCTCCTGCGCTGTCCCTCCACCCTCCCAA
>NW_006408309.1:0-1019 GCF_000299155.1 Elephantulus edwardii | reverse complement strand
GTAATATTTTGCTTTGTCATTCCGTGCTGCCTTTTGGAATCTTCTGTTCAGCTCTTCAGTATCTTGAATTCTTCCTTGTGCTTTGGCTTCTCTACACTCCAATGCAATCTTCAGAGTTTCTTCTGACATCCATTTTGGTCTTTTCTTCCACTTCTGTCTTTGTAATAACTGTCTGCACTCTTCCTGGATGATACATTTAACATCCTCCCACAACTCATCTGGTCTTCACTCATTAGTGTTCAAGGCTTCAAACCTATTCCTGAGATGATTCTGAAATTCAGGTGGGATGAAATTAAAGTCATATTTTGGCTCCTGTGAATTCGGTTTAATTTTCCTCAGCTTCACCTTGAACTTGCATATGAATAGTTGGTGGTCTGTTCCACAATCAGCTCCTGACCTAGTTTTCAAAGCTGATATTGAGCTTCTCCAGTTATTTTTTTCTACAGACGTAATCGATCTGATTCCTATGCATACCATCAGGTGAAATTGAGACACATAATTAAAAATGTATGTCAGAAGACACTCTGCAAATTACAGTAAAGTGCCAAAATGTAAAAACAAAGGATAAACATGTAGAAGTAATTGAGCTGAACAAAAGATTCAAAGAGTTGCTCAAGCAAAGTGTTATAATGGAATGTGCAGAGATCTGAAATTGGAAAATAAAAAAGTCACTGTGCATTTCTTAAGCTGTAAAAACTGAAAAACAAATTTAAGTCTCATGTCACAATATTGAATGATGCTATGGACAATATATTGAATGTCCCAGATAGCATCAAAAGAAGATGAAGGGAATACACAGAATAACTGTCCAAAAAGAATTGATTGACAATGAAGAATTTTGGGAAATACCATATGAGTAGGAGCCAACAGTAATGAAGGAGGTGGTGAAATCTACATTGAACGTACTGGCAAAAAATAAAGCCCCAGGAATCAATGGGATACCAATTACCTACAACCAGAAGAAGATAACCGTAATGAATGGGATCTTCTAAGACTCAAATCCCTATGCACATCCAAAA
>NW_006408308.1:0-1058 GCF_000299155.1 Elephantulus edwardii | reverse complement strand
TATTGTTGCTATTGTTGTATACTGTCAAGTTGGAACTGACTTCTAGCTGACCCTACTAACAGGTTTTCAGAAGCAGTTAATCACACAGTAGGAGATTGCCCATCCTTCTCCCACAGAGCAGCTGGTAGCCTTGAACCACGTGCCTTTGAGATTGCAGCTTAGCTTCTTGCCACTAGGCCATCAGAGGTCACTTTCCAGGTCTGCAACTTCAGTATGTTTTTTGCATTATGAATTAATATTTTAAATACATTTTATTTTATATTGGTTTGCTTAAAATATTTGTATACATTGTACTTCACATTATCTTTTATTCATATTGTATTTTATATTATCATTCCTATCCATTATATTTTATAAATGTAATCAACATTGAACTATTCCCACTATTACCCTGTCTTTCCAGATCCCTGCCAGATCTTTCCCATTTCCTTTACACACCCCTCCCTCTACCCAACAAATAGTGTGTCCCTATGATTTCCCCCGCCTCACCCTTCTGCTCCAGCCTTCCCTCCCTTGGTTCCTCATACATGTTTTACTAGTTATCTTTATGTTTCTACAATAATTTCACATAGTATTTGCTCGTATGAGATTGAGTTAGTTCACTTAATATAATGCTCTCCAGTCCCTCCCAAGTTTAGTAGTTATTTTCTAAATCGTTGTCCCTGAGTGCTGCATAGTATTCCATCATATGAATGTACCAGAATTTCTCAATCCATCCAATTGTGGTTGGACATTTGGGCTGTTTCCACAATCTTGCAATAGTTAATAATGTTACTATGTGCATGGGTGTAAAAGTCTCTGTGTCTCAGTTCTAATTGTGTTGAGGTATATTCCAAGCAGTGGAATAGCTGGGTCATATGGAATTTCTATATTAAGCTTTTTGAGGAAGCACCAAACTGCCTTCCAGAGTGGTTGTACCATTTTATAATCCCACCAATAGTATATAAGAGTTCCTATCTTTTCACATCCTCTCTGACATCTATTACTTGTGTCCTGTTAAGCTTTGCCATTGCTACTGGGGTGAGATGGTATTTTATTGTGGCTTTGATTTGCATCTC
>NW_006408307.1:0-1058 GCF_000299155.1 Elephantulus edwardii | reverse complement strand
TGCCAAGGCAATAAAAGGAGGAAATTGGGGATTTCTATCATCTTTTATAATCAGAAATTGATCAGATATGTAATCAAGATGTATTACTAGTAATTGATGACTTGAATTAAAATGTTGGAAACAGTAAAAAAGAAATCGGAGTTGGAAAATACGAACTTGGTGAGAGAAATAATTCTGGAGAACAAATGATTGAATTCTGTAGGTTCAAGGATTTATTCATCACAAATACCTTTTTCACGAAACTCAAATAGTGAATATACACATGGATGGACCTCACCTGATGAACTGCACAGGAGTCGGACTGACCACATCTGTGGAAAGAAGCTTTGGAGAAGCAGTCAAATACAGACCAGGTACTGACTATGTAATTATTTACGTGCAAATTATAATTGAAACAGAAAAAAATAAACAAGTCCACAAGAACCAAAATATGATCTTGAATCTATCTTACCTGAATTTAAAAATCATCTTTCTCCACCCCATGCAAATGATTCTGAGATTTATTTAGGTACAATCAGTAACTTTTGTTTATTGCTACAATTTTTATTTCAGTTTCTCAGACTTCATGCATCAGTTATGTTGGATAAGTAAGTGTACATCCTGATATAAAAAGAATGATTGACTATTCTTGTTGTTTGTCAGTTTAAAGACTCATGTGCACCTGGCCCAAGCCATGATATTTTCTTTTTTTCAATAAAATTTTTACTTTGTACTGGTTTACTTAACAAAGATCATATACATCGTTTCTCCCATTTTCTACCCTTTCCCTATTCCACCACCATCGCTTTCTACATTTGCCTACACAATTCAACACTGGAATCCCATTGACCAGCCCCTGATGTGATAGGCCTAAGTCTCAGACCACCAACTACTCATATGCAAGTTCATGCTGACGTTGAGGAAAATCAAATCAAGTCAAAGGGAACCAAAATTTGACCTTAAGTCTGTCCCACTTGAATTTCAAAACCATCTCAGGAATGGGTTTGAGGCCTTGAGCACCAATGAGCTTAGACCAATTGAGCTCTGGGAGGATATCAAGAAAATCGTCCATGAAGAAT
>NW_006408306.1:0-1058 GCF_000299155.1 Elephantulus edwardii | reverse complement strand
TTCATCTTGCTTGGATCCACAATTAACACCCTAGGTATGAGCAGTCAGGAAATAAGAAATTTTAAAGGTAGGTCGTTAACATTAACTCAGCTGCTCCACAGAAGAAAGATGGACAGTACCCTCCTGTATGATTTAGAACCTCTGAAAACCTGCTGGATGATCAGCTATGTGTCGATTCCAACTCAACGGTAGATAACTACCAGTGGCCTACTGCGTAAGGAGTTGGCTGCGATCCTAAAGGCAGCTGGTTCCAATCTACTAACTATTCCTTGGGAAAAAGATGAGCACTCTCCTCCTTTTGTGATTTGCAGCCTCTGAAAACTTGCTAGTGGGGCAGCTATGAGTTGATTTCCACTCAAAGGCATGTAACCACCACCACCATCTACAGGGAGCTCTGGTGGTGTAGTTCATAGTGAATTATGCTGCTAACCCAAAGGTTTTGCTTCTTTGACAGTTGGAATCCACCAGTAGCTCTGTGGAAGAAATATGAGTAATCTCTTCTCTTGCAATATAGAAACTTGGAAACTTACTAGAGGGTCACTATGAGTTAGAACTGACTCAATGGTAGTGAATTTGAATTTTAACTTACTATAGTATAAAAAAAACCCCCAATAATACTGTTGATAGGATTGTAAAATGGAACAACCACTCTGGAAGGCAGTTTGGCACTTCCTCAAAAAGCTAAACATAGAAATCTCATATGACTCAGCTATTCCACTGCTTAGAATATACTCCAAGAAAATGAGAACTGAGTTGCAAATGGAGACGTGAACACCAATGTCCATAGCAGCATTATTCACCATCACAAGAACATGGAAACAGCCCAAATGTCCAACCACAATGGAACTGATTGAGAAATTGTGGTACATTTACATGATGGAATACTACACATTCACGTGATGAAATACTACACATCGCAGGAACAATGATTTTGTAAATTACTACCTAACTTGGGAGGGGCTGGAAAGCATTATGCTGAGTGAACTCAGCCAGTCTTATAAGGACAAATACTGTATAAAACCATTACTGTAGAATGAGTATGAAGATCCAAGGTGGGG
>NW_006408305.1:0-1058 GCF_000299155.1 Elephantulus edwardii | reverse complement strand
GTACAGTTTACAGCCTCAGAACCCCACTGGAGGTCCAGCTATGATTCAGTTCTAACTCAAAGACCTGAAGAGGAGAGGCCCTTTTTCTCACTGAAACAAAAATAGCATAATCACTAATTGCTGGTTTTAAACTTGAGAGAGAAGTGACAGCCAAACTCCTTTGAGAATTATATGAAAACTACTCTTCTTTCATCAGAAAAAAAAATTAACATATGCCCAGCTTCACAAAATATTACAAGGAATCCTCCAAGGGCCTTAACCTGACAGGACAGTCTTGTTCTCCAGGTCCCTGTAAGTTTCCCACCTTTGACAGTCTTACCACTTTTCTATCACTCCCCCTAATGTGAAACAGTTGAGTTTTTATCCTCTGGTTGGTTTCTGCCTAATATAGTTCTCACTTTTTACAGGTTTTATAGATATTTCCCCTGGATTTATCGTCACAGTGTGAGTGTGTTTCTGGAACCTATATGAGCCAGTGACCTTCTAGTTAAAAGGCTCTGATTTACTTTTTAATAACTCTTAATACTGAGATTTTATTTTTATGTGTTTCTTCTAAGTCTTTTTCCCACCAGCAGGCATAATCATTATAGTGCAATCACAATCTATGCACAATTTCTGTGTCACATTTTTCAAAATCTAGCATTATTATGTAGGCAGCTTTCTATGTCTCTATACTGTCTTCATAATTATAAATTTGAGTGAATACATAATATTATATTAAATTGTCACAGCATAATTTCCTTAACTGCTCCTCAATAATTAGATGCTGAAGTAGCATCTAATTTTGTAAAGTAGATAATGCTACACTGAATATCTTTACGTATTTATCTTGTTTCTGTTAAACGTTTCCTTCAGATACATTCCCAGGGGTGGTTTTACAGAATGAGAGCGTAAATACATTTTGTTGTTTTTTTGTTTTTGTTTTTGTTTTTTTATTAGTTTTAATGAACATTTACAGGGATTTTGGGTTTTCATTCCTTCATTGCTGCACCATTCTCTCCACCCTCCTCCCCAGTTTGTTCTTCTTCCCCCGCCATCCGAATGTCTGTTTTAATTGT
>NW_006408304.1:0-1058 GCF_000299155.1 Elephantulus edwardii | reverse complement strand
CACTACTGATAATATACCCTAAAGCAGAACTGCCTCTCAAGCAGTTATATGCACACCCATGTTTACTGCTGCTTTGTTCACAATAGCAAAGAGTTGGAAACAACCCAAGCGTCCAACAAAAAACGAATGGATAGAGAAGCTGTTGTATAGTCACACAATGGAATACTATGCAGCACTGAAAACAAAAGGACTCACGAAATATTATACAACATGGGTGACCCTAGAGGAAACTATGTAGAGTGAAATATCTCAGTCACAAAAGGACAAATACTCATAATGCCACTGTTGTAAAACAGGAGAGACATCAATATTTGGGGGAAATGAAGAAAAGAGGGGATAAATACTATTTATGGCATTGAAACAGACCAGGGAAAGAACTGTATAAAAGGAATATATGATTAGGTATTATTAGTATGATAAGAGCTGCATAGTAAAGTGGTCTGAGGGGGACTGTATATCAATGAAAGAACTTCTTTTTTCCCCAAGAAAAAGTCAACTGGGGAGCTGGGAGCAAGGAGGAAAATGTGCAACAATGAATGAATAGAAATCCAAGTTCTTTATAAACTTAAAATAAACTCTAAAAAAAATTAACTTGATTGAAATGAAAGGTTATTCACTTATTCTGCTCATTTAAAAATAAATGCAGAAGTCCAGATATAGATTTCGCTTTGTTTTCTATAAATTTATTCTTCTTAAAAATGTGTTTTTGCTATTAGGTGTTATCAAATCAAGTATAACTCAATAGATATGAACTCTGATCTTCTTCTGCCATCATGTCATCTCTGATATACTTGAGCGTATTGCTGTGGTCACTTTATCAATCCATATCATTGAGGGTCTTCTTCTCTTTCTCCAACCCTCTACCTTCCTAAGCATGATGTTCTGCTCCAAGGACTAGTCTATCCTGACAACATGCCCAAAGTATATAAGATAAAGTTTTGTCAACTTTGCCTCCAAGAAGCATTTTGACTGTATTTCTTAAAGACATTTCTGTTTGTTCTTTTGGAAGTCCCTGGGTTCCGCAGCAATCTTCTCCAACACCACAACTCAAATGCATC
>NW_006408303.1:0-1059 GCF_000299155.1 Elephantulus edwardii | reverse complement strand
TGGACATGTTGCAAGGAGGGACCTGTCCTTGGAGAAGGATGTCATGCTTGGGAGAGTGGAGGGACAGCACAGGAAAAGAAGACCCTCGATGGATGGATTGATTCAGTGACTGGGGTAATGGGGGTAGGTATGTCGGATATGTTGAGATTGGCACAGGATATGGCAGAGTTTAGGGCTGTTGATCGCTATGACTCGCAGGCAACTCCATGGCACACAACAACAACAACAACAACATACTTTATTGTTAAATTACAATTACTTAATAGTTTTAAAGAAACTAATATGCAGAATATGTTGTTTTACAGAAAGTGACACAGCATATTTTTTACAGTACTTATCCAGTAAACTCTCTCAGCCAGGTGGAAACAATCTATAAATCCAATTGTATTCTATATGCATGATTCATCATAAATTTAAATTCTTTATTATCAGTCAAAGGACACATTTCTCAGCTACAACTTGTATTCTACATATTATTAGAATGAAAATCACAGGGGTAGGAAGAAGGAGTGGCATCTACTTTCCAAACAATATGCCTCTGGGAACTCTATGAACTTTGAGAAATGATGAGAGTTATTGAAAGGCTTCAGGTATTTTGTTCATAGGGTCACTATGAGTCGTGCTCAACGAGACAGCAATCAACAACAACATGTCTATAGTATAATAAAAAGTATATCAACCAGTGTAATAATTTTTAATAAAATTACAGGGGCAATAACAATGGGTACTATTCTTCATCAAATATTCTATATTTTCAAGATTTAAAAAAATAACTTGTCAATGAAGAAAATAAGCATCAAGAAAAATACTAAAATTACCTCTGACCTAGAATAAGTTGCTCAAGTCCTCCTCACTTTCAGAAGGGAAATTGCGACATCTGCATAATGCAGGTTATTAATGAGCTTTCCTCTGATCTTGATGCCACATTCTTCTTCACAGAATCCAACTCCTTGAATAATTTGCTCAGCATACAAATTGAATAAGTATGAAGAGAAAATACAACCCTGACACACTCCCTTCTTAATTTTAAACCAGGTAATGTTCCCTTAGCCTAATGTA
>NW_006408302.1:0-1059 GCF_000299155.1 Elephantulus edwardii | reverse complement strand
AGATGGCTTCACTGCTGAGTTCTACCAAATCTTCTGAGAGGACCTATCACCAATTCTGCTTAAATTATTTTTTAAGAAATGAAAAAGAAGGAAAATTTCCATTCTATGAAGCAAGCATAACTCTAATACCAAAACCAGGCAAAGATATTACCAAGAACAAAAACTACAGACCAGTATCTCTCATGACTATCGATGCAAAAATCCTAAAAAAAATCCTAGCAAGTAGAATCCAAAAGCAATAATTCACCGTAACCAATTCAAAACAATAATTTACCATAACCAAGGGGGATTCATTACAGTTATGCAAGGATGGTTCAATACAAGAAAAAAATCAGCATATTTCACCATATTAACCAAGTAAATAACAGGAACCATATGATCATAGTGATTGATGCAGAGAAAGCGTTTGATAAAATCCAGCACTCCTTCCTGATAAAGACACTCAGCAAAATTGGAATAGAAGGAAATTTCCTCAACATAGTGAAAAGATGCAAAACCAAGAGCCAACATCATTCTCAAGGGAGAAAGACTAAAAATAATTTCCTTGCAAACAAGGACCAGAGAAGAATGCCCACTGTCACCACTTCTTCTTTTCAGTATTGTAATGGAAGTGCTTGCTAGGGAAATACAACAGGAGAAGGAAATAAAAGGCACCCAGATTGACAAAGAGATGGTTAAACTTTCACTGTATGCAGATGATATGATAGTATACACAGAAAACCCCAAAGACTCAACCAAAAAAAAAACCCCAAAAAACCAAAAACCCTTTAGAGTTGCTAGGCAAATTTAGCAGAGTGGCAGGTTATAAGATCCATATAAAAAAATCAATATAAAAAAATTCTCTACAGTAACAAAAAGAACTCAGAGAAGGAAATCAAGAAAACAATACTATTTACAATAGCCAGCTTCAAATTGAGATACTTGGGAGTGAACCTAATTAGATATACAAAAATCCTATACAAAGAAAACTACAGAACATTTCTTCAAGACAACAAAATACCTAAAGCAATGGAAAGCCCTGTTCATGGATAGGAAAATTCAATATTGCAAAAATTACAA
>NW_006408301.1:0-1016 GCF_000299155.1 Elephantulus edwardii | reverse complement strand
GAGGGTCAGTGAAGGAAAAGAAGACCCTCAACCAGGTGGATTGACACAGTGATAGCCACAATGGGCTTTAATGTATCAGGAAGTGTGAGGGTGGCCCAGGATAGGGCAGGGTTCAAATCTGTTGTTCATAGGGTAGCTATGGTTTTTTTCTCCTTGATGGTTCCTGACAACAACAAAAACTCCTAAAGTCTGTTTTCCTCTTTTTTTTCTGTGGAACTGTATGTGACCTGGTGCTCCCACTTAAGCAGCTGCTGTCCAGGGGGCTTTGAAGGTAGTTATTTGCTAGCAAGTCAGCATGCCAGCTGTGAAAATGAGTCCTTTGCCTGATTGCAGCCCCCTCTTTACTGTCCTCCTTGGTCCCTGAGATTGCCTTATGGTGGCGGGGATCCCCAAATGGAGGAGCCTTTCTCCAGAGGAGTTGCAGGCCCATTCTTCCCCAGCACCTGAAATTACTAGCTCTGGGATTTAGTCTCTGACCTGATTGCAGTCCCCTCTTATGAAGTCATTTGTCCTCCTGTGTCTGTGATGTGCGGCTGGGTGCTCCAACTTAAGCAGTTTCTGTTCAGAGGATTCTGAAAGCAGCTTCCTCTCTAGCACTGATTACTTTCTCCTCTCCTGAAGTCTATTGTTCTCTTTGTCTGCTGAGTGGTTTAGGACACTAGGACATGATGCTTTCCTGGGGTCAATTTTTATAGCTACTTTGTAGGTTCATCTTTTTGAGGATATTGCTCTCTTTCTCTGATCCTCTATCTTATTCAGCATGATGTCTTTTTCCAATGACTGGCCCTTTTTTGACAGCATGCCCAAAATATGTAAGATGAAGTTTCACCATCCTTGCCTCCAAGCTGCATTCTAGTTGTACTTTTTCCAGATAGATGTGTTTGTTCTTTTGACAGTCCATGAGATATTAAATAGCCTTCATCAATACCACAATTCAAAAGCACTGACAGTCTTCTGTCATCCTTATTCATTGTCCAACTGCCTGATGCATAGAAAATAATTGAACATGCTTGGAT
>NW_006408300.1:0-1059 GCF_000299155.1 Elephantulus edwardii | reverse complement strand
GCAGAGCATCTGGTGGATTCGAACCATGCATCTCTTGGATTGCAGTGCAGCTTCTTGCCACTAGGCCAGCAGAGCTCCCCTTAGATTTCAAATTCTAATTCGAGGTGTTAATTATGTTAGGTTGTGGCTATTTTGATCTGGTCTGTTTTTTTATATGACTGGCTTAGATGTTATCAGGTTTCTCAGGAAGTGATCGAGGTTGGGGGTGGTGCGGGTGGGGCAACTGCCATAATATTCCTCTAACTGGGAGTTCTGAAAAAGTTCAGTCCTAAGCCCCAGAGCAGGCCCTCATCTGCAGGTTTTAGGCTCTGCCTTGCCCTCTTCCAATGACAAAGCAGACTCCTAGAAATCTTTTCCAAGGAGCTATGGAGTTGTGTCATTGTGTGCCACCTAGTTGATTCTAACTCATAGAGACCCTACAGGACAGAGCAGAATTGCTCTATTGGGTTTCTTAGGCCTTAATCTTTAGGGGAGAGAGCTCTGTGTCCTAGTAATAAAGAGTTGCACTGACAACCCAAAAATAGAAGGTTCTAATCCACCAGCAGCTCCATGGGAGAAAGATGGTCAGTCTTCTCCCCTTGCAATTAACTGCCTTTGAAAACCCACTGGAGAGCAGCTAAGGGTCTTAGGGGTCAATTCCAACTCAATGGTACACAACCACCCCCACCACCTTTATGGGAGTAAATTGCCAGGTTGGGCTCCCAGAGCAGCTAATGGGTTCCAGCTGCTGAGCTTTCTGTGAGCAGCTGAACACTTAGCCATTGACACCAGGGCAGGAAATACAAGTCATGGGAAGAGACACTGCTAAGAGGCAAGAAACCAGAATGTAGAAACTAGATTCTTCCCATTTGGATTCTGAATGCTGCTTTCTTTAGCCATTTAGATACTAATGACTTGGTATGCAGAACAGATTATCCGGGAGGCTGGGCTCTATGAGGAGAAATGTGGGGTCAGGATTGGTAGAAGATCTATCAACAATCTGTGTTATGCAGATGACACAACCCTGTTTGCTGAAACTGAGGAGGACCTGAAGTGCTTGCTGCAGAGGGTCAAGGACTG
>NW_006408299.1:0-1063 GCF_000299155.1 Elephantulus edwardii | reverse complement strand
TAGATGGGAGAGTATGGGACCAAATGGGTCTGGGACTCTGTCAGGTCCAAATTTAGGGCCCTATCAAAGCGCAGGGAGATAGTGATGGTGGACACAAACTGCACGATGAGACGGATGAGTTTGGTGTATGTGGGCTGCTCAATGTCAAGGTTGCACCCACAGATGTCATATATGGCTGTGTTGTCCACCATGGAAGCACTTCTGGAATGCTCCAGGGTCGTGTGAGGGGTCAGGATGGAGTTGTAGGGCTTGACCATGGCCATGGAGACCTGGGGTGTCAGGTAAATAGCAAACTCCAGCTTGGACTTCTTGCTATAGTCCACTGAAAGCCACTCCATGAGCAGAGATGCAAAGCCTGAACCGGTGCCGCACCTAAAGCTGTGGAGATGAGGAAGCCCTGCAGGCCCATCCATGCAAAGAACCACCTGGGGAAGAACAGAAAACGTGAGCTATATCTGCAAAGCTACCACCAAGCACCACTACTCAGGTCCCTCTGCAGTACAGGCATAGGCAAACCTGCCCTAATGAACACTGAAACATACAGGGAAGAAAAGGAGACACTGAGGAGGCATGATGCCATCCAAAGCACACTTTATAGAAAGGCCACAACAAGTAACTTGGACTTCATTCCAGCCCAGTCATTGCCAAAACGACCTCTGACTCACAGGGTATATACCCTCTTGCCCAGGACCACACTGGCACAAGGCCTACTCAGTACCCTCTTCTCACCAGTTTGTGGATCCTGTCTAGCACTAGGTCTACAAACACTTTGCCAATGGAGTAATGGCCTCTAGCAGTTATTGGCTATGTCTTCCTTGCCTGTAATGAGCTGATCTGGGTGGAAGAGCTGCCAGTAGTCGGGCCCTGTGTGCTCTTCATCTACAAAGAGACCCTGTTCCCTGTGAGCCCCAAAAGCTTCCTGTGCCCATCATGGTGGGCAGACTGGGGATCTAGTCACTTTCATCACCTCAGCCTATTCCTCTTCGGTCAACAATGTAAGCGTCCTATGAAAAAATGTGCTTCTGCAATCATCAAAACAAATGCCATTTCAAGCATCACATGT
>NW_006408298.1:0-1060 GCF_000299155.1 Elephantulus edwardii | reverse complement strand
GGGGCGGCGCAGGAGGGGAAGACCCTCTATGAGGTGGATTGATTCAGTGACTGGGGTAATCGGGATGGGTGTGTCAGAGGCAATGAGATTGGCACTGGATAGAGCACGGTTTAGGGCTGTTGTACATGGGGTCGCTATGAGTCGCAAACGACTCGACGGCACATAACAACAACAGAATGAACTTGTTTCCTTAGCAGTCCATGCTATATTCAATACTCTTCTCCAACACCAAAGCTCAAAGGCATCAGTTCTCCTATCATCCCTAGTCATTGTCCAGCTCTCTTATGCATAGCAAGTGATTGCAAAGACCATGGCCTGTATCAGGCGCACCTTTGTCTCCAGAGTGGCACCATTGCTCTCCAGTACTTTGGAGAGGTCCCTAACAGCAGACTTTCCCATTGCAGTACGCGTTTTAATTTCCTGGCTGCTGGTGCTAAGACTATTGACCATGGAGACAAGCAAACTAAAGCGGTTAACAGTCTCAGTCTCTTCACCATCCATCCTGATGCGGCCAATTGGCCCAATGGTGAGAATCTTGGTCTTCTTGATATTGAGCCTCAATCCATATTGAAAGTTGCAGTTCTTGATCTTCTGCAGCAGGGGCTTCAGGTCCTCAGTTTCAGCAAGCAGGGTTGTGTAATCTGCATAATGCAGATTGTTGATGAAACTTCTTCCAATCCTGTTGCCATACAGCCCAGTCTGCCGGATAATCTGTTCTACATACAAGTTGAAAAGTTGAGATAGGACAAATCCCTGACATACACTCTTTCCAATTTTGAACCATGCAGTGTTTCATTGCTCTGTTCTGACGACTGCCTCTTGGTTCAAGGTTTCGCATTAATTAGCACAATCAAGTGTTTTGGATTGTCATTCTTCTCAGAGTCTACCACAGGTTATTGTGAACCACACAGTCAAACGCCTTTGCATAATCAATGAAACACATATAGACATTCCTCTGGTACTCCCTGTTTTCAGCCAAGATCCATCTAACATTAGCTATAATATCCCTAGTACCACAACTCCTTTTAAACTCAGCCTGCACTTCTGGCAGTTCTCTGTT
>NW_006408297.1:0-1060 GCF_000299155.1 Elephantulus edwardii | reverse complement strand
CACAAATAATCCGAATAAGAGATGAATCCGGTAACATCACAACAGACCCAACTAAAATAAAAAAGCTAACATTAGAATACTATGAAAAACTATACACACCAGATTTTAAAGGTTGCTTCAGGCCCTGGTTTTTAAAAATCACTTCTTACGCATTTACAAGCTGGACAATGAATAAGAATGATGGAAGAAGAATCAACACCTTTGAGCTTTGATGTTGCAGGAAAGTACTGAATATCCTATGGGCTGTCAAAAGAACAAACAGATCAGTCTTGGAGAAAGTGCAGTCAGAATGTTCCTTTGAGGCAAAGATGATAAAGCTTTGTCTCACATACTTTGGGCATGTTGATAGGAGAGGTTAGGGACATCATGCTTGGGAAGTTGAAGGGTTGGTGAAAGAGATGAAAACTCTTAACTGGGTAGATTGATACAGCAACTGCTGTGTATGTCAGAGATTGTGTGGGACAGAACAGGGTTCAGATCTGTTGTTAAGAGGGTAATGATGAGTCATACTCAACCCAAGGGCACCTAACAACCACCACCACCACCATTAAAAAGTATATAAATTGAATGTATAACCAAAATAAGACTATAGAAAATATTGTAAAAATAAAAGCCCGAACTTATTATCATTAAGTCATTTCCAACTCATACCAACTGTATAGGACAGAGTAGAATTGCCCTATCAGGTTTCAAAGGCTGTTAATGTTTATAGACACAGATTGGCACATATTTCCTTCATGGCGTGGCTGGTGTGTTTGAACTACTGAGCACTTAGACTACTCATACCTCCAGGGCTCTTTAGAAACATGATACAGTAGTAATAACATAATATCATCTCATTTGTGGAAAGTTCCAAGGACACAGCAAGAAAGTTTCTAGAACTGCTAAGTGAACTCAGCAAAGTTACAGAATACACAATCCTTGTTAAAAAAATCAATTGTTGGGGAGGTGCGGGGGGGATTGTGTACCAATGAGGGAGTTTTTCTTTTGCTTTTCAAGGAGAGGAGCAAATGGGGGGGGGAAGGGGGAGGGGTTTGTGCGGGGAGAAGGGTGCAACAAT
>NW_006408296.1:0-1010 GCF_000299155.1 Elephantulus edwardii | reverse complement strand
GTGAGGATGGGCCAGGATTGCAGTTGCAGAGCTGCACAGTGTGGTCAGTGGGTGGAGCAGGGGAAGTAAATGATGGGGGTCCAGTGGGGACCAGATGCTACAGACTAATGAAAGCATTTTCCAATAGCCATTAAACCAACTGTCTTATGGATTTGGGAATTGGATGCCGACTCTCTGGCTTCTTCATGCTGAACAGGGGCGTTGATGTAAAGGGGAGAAGGAAGGACGCTTGATCACCTTACTGGTGGTCTTGCGTTAAAGCTGCTTGCCTTCTTGCTCTGTTAGAAGATATTTTCCTGTCATTTGCTCCCCTCTGGATTGCAAAGTGTTTTCCCAGGTGGGTCCAGTAGGGATGGCTGGTTGAACCCAGAGACTCCATCCTCCTTTGCTTCCTTAGCTGTCAGTTGTATTTCCTTTTTATCACAGGCACTGGGTTCAGGGTCAATTCTGGAGTAAAACTCAGATTTAAGGTTGCCTATAGGAAAGGGAGCAAACCTAGGGAGAACAAACATGTGAGTTACAAATAGAAGGGCTTTGAGGTTGTTGCTTTCAGGTTTTCGGGGGGGGGCAGGGTGGCAGAAGGTGGCCTAGGTAACAATCTCTGGATACCCTAGTTATTCGTCTTCTTTTATTTTTTTTTCTCCTTCCCCACCGAGGGGTCAGATGGCACAATCCAGGGACTGAGGAGCTCACCCAGAGGGCCGCAATGGCTCACCCCGAGCTGGGGGCTGAGGGCAGCCCGCCCTGGGCAGAGGGCCGCGACGGCACGCCTCGAGTTGGGGGCCAAGGGAAGACAGGGAATCAACCCCCAGGAGCTGCCTGGTATACTCCCCCTGCAATTGTCCCTACCTCAGTCTGGTCCTCTCGCTTGACTGAGGACTCTGTGGTCAGGGATAGTGTTTCCAATTCCAGCACTGCCACTTTTATCCCCCTATAAGTGGTCATATTATATTTTGAAGTAGGTGTCACTGCGCTCCCCATTCATATATGATAAGGGGAACCTGAGAATT
>NW_006408295.1:0-1040 GCF_000299155.1 Elephantulus edwardii | reverse complement strand
CCTGATGCTGCCAATTGGTCCAGTGGTGAGAATCTTTGTCTTCTTAACTTTGAGCCTTAATCCATACTGAAGGCTGCAGTCCTTGACCCTCTGCAGCGAGCATTTCAGGTCCTCTTCAGGTTCAGCAAGCAGGGTTGTGTCATCTGCGTAATGCAGATGGTTAATAGATTTTCCACCAATCCTGACGCCACACTTCTCCTCATAGAGTCCAGCCTCTCAGATAATCTGTTTTGCATACAGGTTGAAAAGGTATGGAGATAGGACACATCCCTGGCATACACCTTTCCCAATTTTGAACCATGCAGAATGTTAAATAATCCAGGAAGTATTAAAAGATGATGGAGGGAGTACACAGAATCACTGTATCAGACGGAATTGCTGACATAGAACAATTTCATGAAATAACATATGAGCAAGAGCCTGTGATGATGAAGGAGGAAGTTCAAGTTGCTATGAAGGAACTGGCAAAAAAAAACAAGGCTCCAGGAGTTGACGGCATACCAACTGAAAAATTTCAACTAACAGATGCTGCCCTTGATGAGCTCACTAAGTTGTGCCCAGAAATCTGGAGGACAGCCAGCTGGCCAACTGATGAGAAAAGATCAATATTTGTTCCCATTCCAAAGAAAGGAGACAAAAAAGAGTGCGGAGATTACTGAGCAGTATCATTAATATCACAAACAAGCAAGATTCTGTTGAAAATTATCCAAAATCAATTCGAGCAATATGTCAACAGAGAACTGCGCCAGATGTGTGGCTGGATTTAGAAGAGGTCTTCGTACTAGGGATATTATAACTGATGTTAGATGGATCTTGGCAGAAGGCAGAGAATACCAGAAGAATGTCTATCCATGCTTCATTGACTATGCAAAGGCTTTTGACTGTGTGGATCACAACAAGCTGTGACTGACTCTGCGAAGAATGGGAATCCCAGAACATTTGATTGTGCGTATGTGAAACCTATACTTGGACAAAGAGGCAGTCGTCAGAATAGAGCAGGGACACACTACATGGTTCAATATCCAGAAGGGGGTCCATCA
>NW_006408294.1:0-1061 GCF_000299155.1 Elephantulus edwardii | reverse complement strand
GCGATTGGCACAGGACAGAGCAGAGTTTAGGGTTGTTGTACATAGGGTCGCTGTGAGTCGCAAGCGACTCGACGACACATAACAACAATAACCACCTCTGGGATTGCAGTGCAGCTTCTTGCCACTAGGCCACCAGAGCTCCCTGGAGTGAAACCTTTGTAAGTTTGGGTGAAGGGTGCAGGAATCGGAGTCACTACTGAGATGAAATAGCGGATGGCCTTGTCAGAAGCTAAAGGGAATACAGTTGTCATCACATTGGGCCTTAGCAGTGTACTTAGAATCCAGTGAAATGTACCTAGAACCCTGAGGGCATCGCCAGAACCATTCACTGGTTCTCTAGCGTTCTGGGATTACCCTACATTTTGGAGTTTGAGGTTTGGACGTAACAATGGTATGGCTCTACTGTCACCTAATTTCCTTGTCTAAGGGAAGCAGAGTGTCGATGTTGACCAGCATCCCATGGGCAAGTCCTGTGAAGTGGAAGTCAGACGGACCCCTTCTCCATGGAGATTCCCATTTTCTGCTTCTGAACCTGCTTATTTTTGAACCTGGTTCGCTCACCAGCAGGCTGTTCATCTGATTTGCATGTTCTCACCCCGAGGCGCTGTTTACATTATTAGCATGCTTTCCTGTCCCGTTGGTGGGTTACAGACACGTAACATTTGCATAGTCCTTGACTGTACTGGAGGTCGGAAGCTTAGGGCCAAACAGAGAAGATCAAGGGGCGGTGCAGGTTTGGGCAGCCCCAGATCTGCTCTTCACAGGGTTGTTAGGAGCTGCGGTCTCTTTCCTGGCACCTCACAGCGATCCAAGTATAGGTTCCACGTGAGCACAGTTAACGCTCTGGGACTCCCGTTCTCAATGTCAGCCACAACTTGTATGATCCACATGGTCAATAAAACACGAACAGACATTCTTCTGGTATTCCTTACTTTAAAAAGAATTGGCGCCATTGAGCTGTGGTGTTGGAAAAGAACACTGAACACGGACAGCCAAGAGAACAGACAGATAATACCTTGCAGAGGGTCCAGCCAGAGTGCTCTTTGGAGGCAAGAATGAGG
>NW_006408293.1:0-1020 GCF_000299155.1 Elephantulus edwardii | reverse complement strand
GACTGTCAGTATTGAACTTCTCCAACAATTTCTTCCACAGTTGTAGTCAATGTGATTCCTATGCAGCCTGTCAGGTGAGGTCCATGTGTAAAGTTGCTGTTTGTGTCTTTTAAAAATGGTATCTGTAATGAACAAATATGAAAATACAAAATTTGATCATTCTGTTTCCAACCTCACTTCTATTGTTGTTGTTGGTTGCCTTTGAGTTAAGCATGACTCATAGCGGCCCTATGAACAAAAGGCCTGAAGCTTTTCTATAACTAATGATGTTAATAAAAGTTCATAAAGTTTTAGGAGGCGTGTTATTTAGGAAGTGGATACCACTCCTGCTTTATTTCTATTATCAAGCCCATATTTTCCAACTACTATTCCTTCTTCACTTTTGCATTCTGGTCACCAGTTTTCATTAATGCACCTTGATTGCCTATTTGGCCAATTTCAGACTGCAATATTTGGTAAAAATTTTAAATTTCTTCCTCTTTGCCTCTATATGTAGAAGGATATATTTGAATAATAGTCATATTAGAGGGTCTTCCTTGTATGTGTATGGATAATATATTACTTACAACACTGTAATTCAGGATAGAAAGTGAAATTTACTTTTTTATTATAAATGTAACTCCATTCTTCTTCTTTTTTTCATTCCCATCATAGAATACTATATGATTATCTGATTCAAAGTGGCCAAAGCGAGTCCATCTCATCTCACTAATGCCTGGTATGCGGATGTCCATGTGTTCCATTTAATTTTTCACAATTTCTAGTTTTTTAACATTCAAGCTATGTACATTCGATGTTCCAATTATTAAAGAATGTTTGCATTATTTTTCCTCGCTTTGACTGACATCCAATCTGGGCTCTATCTTTATTACTATAACTATCTTCATTCCTTGGCTGTTCATAGGGTTTTCAGAAGCCTGTTATTTAATAAATTGATGGTCAATCCTGCTTCCTACTCTGTCATAATCTAGTAGGTCTACTAAAACCCATCCACTGTGGGTAACCCTTGTGGCATTTGAA
>NW_006408292.1:0-1017 GCF_000299155.1 Elephantulus edwardii | reverse complement strand
AACAACAACAACAACAACAACAACAACAGTGTTTACCAGATGATGTGCTTTGCCGTATGTGTAACTAACAACACAAACTCTGCCTGCTTATTTTTTCTAGCTGAACACAATCAAGGTTTACACATTTTAAGTGGTAGTAAAATTGGTTTAATATCAGATTAATACATTTTTTGTTTATAATTGGTGTTGGGTACCTAGATTAAATAAACTCTATTTTATTGGGTTGCTTCCCCAATCATTTGTATGACTGTTTTTGTGATACAGTGATGGAGTGTATAATTGCTTTGGTGACTGATAGATAATCCAGCTCTTTGCTGATATCAGAGGTAATAGAAGTAAAATTCATGATTAATATATAAACTTTGACGTTTATTTT
Organism: Elephantulus edwardii; assembly: GCF_000299155.1. Lineage (NCBI taxonomy): Eukaryota > Metazoa > Chordata > Mammalia > Macroscelidea > Macroscelididae > Elephantulus > Elephantulus edwardii. Next base: position 641 of record NW_006408292.1, on the reverse strand, counting down.
GGCTTATGTTATTTTTGTTTTGTGCCATTGAGTTGCCTGCGACTCATAGTGACCCTGTGTATAACAGCCCTAAACTCTGCTCTATGCTGTGTATATCTCACTGTATCTGACACACCTACTCCCATAATTCCAGACACTGAACCAATCCATTTCATCGAGGGTCTTCCTCTTTTGCACGGTCCCTCCACACTCCCAAGCATAATGGCCCTCTCCAAGGACTGGGCCTGCCTTGCAACATGTCCAGAGTATGTTAGACAAAGCTTTAGAATCCTTGCCTCCAAGGAGCAGCCTGGTCTCACCCTCTCTAGGATGAACTTCTATGTTTTTTAGTGGCCCATGATTTATCTGATACTCTTCTCTAGCACCACAGCTCAAAGGCATCAATTTTCCTTCTATCATCTCTAGTTATTGTCCAACTTTCTGATGCATAGTAAGTAATTGCAAAGGCTATAGTCTGGATCAGGTGCACCTTAGTCTGTAGACTGACATTGCTGTTCTTCAGTCTCTGCAGAGGTGTGTGACAGCAGACTTTCCTAATGCAATGTGTCTTTCAATTTTCTGGCTGCTGGTACCAAGAGTGTTAATTGTGGAGCCAAGAAAACGAAAGCTGTTAACAATCTCAATCTCTTCACCTCTATCAT
>NW_006408291.1:0-1024 GCF_000299155.1 Elephantulus edwardii | reverse complement strand
AGGTTACTATGAGTCATATCCTAGCATCTAAACCCAAATAGGATTAAGAGCATTTACCTTTTGGGGAGATGGTAGTAGTGAAACATTTGTATTTAGAACCAAATGCTCTTCCTTTTATTTAACAATAAAGCGAATTTCTCATGCAGTATTTGGTGTTCTCCAGTTCATGTGCTAAAGATTTAGACCGAATTATGAATGTGACCATAATTTTTAGATGCTTTGACAGAGTTGAGAAAGAGTTCCCCTGTAAACTTTTAAACATTCTGTTGAAAGAGCTTAGTAAATTCTCCACTCTCACTCCATGATCAACAACTATTAACTATATCTTGCCATGATAATGCTGCTCCTCCATATTTCTTTGTTTACATGAATAATGAAAGGGAGGGGGAAGATGCTGAGATATTAAAAATTAAAAAAAAGAACTGACAAGGATTGATGGCACCATCTTTCTTCATTCAGCATGATGGTATATTCCTTTACATTTCTTTTATTCATCCTGCTAAAGAATTTGGATTATGAAATCTAAAGGAAAGGAATTAGTTATTAGTGAATATCACATGGGTAGGCAGAAGTTGGTTGCCTATAATGAAATGGTTATTGTCACTGTTATTACATGTCAAATAACCTCTGAGAGATTTAAGGCATGATCTCAGAAAAAGAAAAAAAAAAGGAAAAAGTTGTGGCCATATTCGGCAAAGATCTTTTCTTGTAAAGTTACAGAATGAGTGAGGCAGTTAAAGTCTCTTGCTGCCATCTTTCAATAAAATCTCAAATCCAGGCTTTGCAGAGTGTTGGTCATGGCTGCACAGGAGTCGGAGCCAATGCCTCAGGCGCCTGACATCCAATCTCCCCCTGTAAGACCTTCAGGCAGTCCTTGCCTTCCACCCCTCTGGCCGGGAGCTTAAGGTTGGGGCACAGAGGTCAGCGCCTCACCTCCCCACGTGACGTCCTATTACACCATCAAGGCCACTTCCCCTCTGCCTATTTCCAGCCTCCTCTGTTGCCATTTCAGTCGCGTGAAAGT
>NW_006408290.1:0-1063 GCF_000299155.1 Elephantulus edwardii | reverse complement strand
AAAGGAACACTCCCAGAGACATTGTTAAGTGGTATTATGACCCATAATAACAACAGATCTGAACCTTATCCTATCTTGTGCTGTCTTCACACTTGGCACATTAGAGCCCATTGCAGCAGTTACCATCCCATCCACCTGGTCAAGAGTTTTCCGCTCCTTTGCTGACCTTACACCCTTCCAAGTATCACGTCCCTCTCCAAAGAATATGCCCTCCAAGCAACAGGCACAAAATATGTAAGGCAAAGACATATTTTTCCAAGATGTATTTATTTTTTTGCCATCCATGGGATGTAGAGTGCTCTTCTCCGATACCACAGCTCAAAGGCATCAATTCTTCCATCATCTTAATTCATTGTCCAGCTTTCTGATGCATAGCAAGTAATCGGAGAGACCATGGCCTGAATCACACATACCTTTGTCCTCAAACTGCTATCATTACTTCTCAATAATTTGTAGAGGTCTCTGACTGTAAACATTGCCAGAGAAAAATGTCACCTGATTTTTTACTGCTGATATTAAGGGTATTCATTGTGATTCAATTAAGAAAAAGAAAACTACACACCAATTACCTCTCATGAATATATAAAAATCCTAACAAAATCTTGACAATAGAATCCAACAGCACATTAAAGAAAAATAAAAATAATGACCAAGTAGGATTCATAACAGGTATGCAAGAATGGTTCAATATAAGAAAAACAAAGTAATTCACCATATTAATAAAAAAGAACAAGGACCACATAATCTTAGCAACTGATGCAGAAAAGGCATTTGACAAAAATCCAACACCCTTTCCTAATTTAGACACACAGCAAAATAGGAATAGAAGGATATGCAAAACAAAGATTCAATATCATTCTCAATGGAGAAAGACTAAAAAGTATTCCCCTATCTTGTTTTTTAATAAAGTTTTATTTTATACTGGTTTGCTTACAAAGTTCGTTGTTGTTGTTGTTGTTGAATGCCTTCAAGTGGAACATGAATCAATGACCCTATGAACAAAAGATCTGAAGGCCTTCTACAACTATCGACATTTATCAAAGTTCATAGAGTTTCTGGAGGC
>NW_006408289.1:0-1063 GCF_000299155.1 Elephantulus edwardii | reverse complement strand
TGTCATATTGGGCCTGTTTTGATTTTTAACAATTCAGAAGCGACTAGACTTAGAAGCTACCCAACCTGGAGGAAGGAGTCTTGGTAGCTCAGCACACAGTGTATCAGGTTGCTAACAGTTTGGTGCTTCGAATCCCTCAGCAGCTCTTGAGGGAGTACGGGAGAGTCGATTCCTTCTGTAATGACTTGTGAGGCTGAGATGGAACAGACTCCATGGCAGTGGGGTTTGGGCGGGCTGCTTAGGAGTTGGGTTTTTTAAAAATACTACCAAATTAAAGCAACAGGATATGTCCACAGGTTTAGGAGAGTAGGACTGCATGTTAGGGAGGGACACCATTAGTATATAATAGAGGAGGCTCTGGGATTTCCCCCTCAGCAGGTAGGCAGTTATGTGACCAGGATCCCCAGGCAGCTGACAGTTCAATGTGTGTCTTTTGAGCACATGCTATGTACCTACCCTCACAATTCCCAGAAGACTCACTGCTCAAAACTGGAGCACTGACTCTCTAGTGAGACGTCAAGACTCTACTGCCCAGTGGCTGACCAGGGTTTAACTTCTGGAGGTTCAACTTGTGACTTCTTGCTGCAAACAGGACTCAGGTTCTGCTGGTCTCTCGGGGGCCCCTTCTTTCCCAGGGACCTATGTGAGAGTCATGACCCCCATCCACTTCAAGATGAACACAAGCACTCACCTAGTGTTAGACAAGGTGGTCGGGGCTGGGGGCACTCATTTGTCTTCTACAGACCCTGTCCCTGAGAGGGGGTGGCTGAGGGACTCGTGTGGTGGTCCTTGGGGTACCTAGGAACAGAGGAACATGTTTCCTCAAGAGAGCAGAGAGGAAGAAGTCCAACTCTTGGCACTCATATGTGGAACACATCCTACTCTATGTGGCTGGAACCATTGAACAGTTTAGGTGCCCTATGCTGTCAGGTCCTCAAAGCAGCCCTGTGTTAATAGCCCACCACCCCATCAGTCTGTCATACTGTGATGCTTTGCAGGTTACTGTGGTGCTGGAAGCTATGTGCCTCGTATGTGAAATAGCAACTGTGGGTAACTCAGGATG
>NW_006408288.1:0-1010 GCF_000299155.1 Elephantulus edwardii | reverse complement strand
AATTATTAAAAAACACTCATTTTTTTAAAAAAAGAAGGTCTCTTGGAGTGTTTCTTCTTTTTCTATTTTTTTAAAATAACTTAAATAGGTTTGGTGATAATTCTTCTCTGTATGTTTGGTAGAATTCAACAGTGAAGCCATCTGGTCCAGGATTTTTTGTGGGGAAGTTTTTATATGATCTGCTTAATTTCTTCTTTTGTGATGGGTCTGTCCAAGTGTTCTACATCTGTCCACATCTGTTTAGGGCATAAGTTTCAAGGAATTTGTCCATTTCCTCTAAGTTTTCAAATTTATCAGAGTATGTTGTTGTTATTGTTATGTACCATCAAGCTGCTGGCAACTCATAGTGAACCATGTACAATAATCCTGAAACCTGCTCTATGCTGTGCCAACTTTACTGTCTCTGAGACATCTAACCTCATTACCCTAGTCACTGAATCAATCCATCTCATCAAAGGTCTTCCTTTCTTTCTCTATCCCTCTGCCTTTCCAAGCATGAAGTTCCTCTCCAAGGACTCCCTCCTTTCAACATGCCCAAAATATGTCAGATGAAGCCTTAGAATTTTTCCCTCCAAGGAGCAAGCTGGTTTCACCCTTTACAGGATGAACCTGTTTATTCTCCTGGCAGTTCATGGTATATGCAACACTCTTCTCCAACACCACAGCTCAAAGGCACCAGTTCTCTATCATCTCTAGTCATTGTTCAGCTCTCTGACGCATAGCAAACAATTGTGAAGTCTCTGGCCTGGAACTTTAGTCTCCAGACTGACATCGTTGATCTTCAGCACTCTGGCGAGGTCCCTGAGAGTGGACTTTCCCGATGCAATTAAACTTTTGGATGAATTCATCCTGAATGCTGGTACCAAGAGTGTTGATTGTGGAGCCAAACAAACTAAAGCTGCTAACTATCTCAATCTCTTCACCATCCATCATGATGCTGCCAATTGGCCCAGTGGTGAGAATCTTTGTTTTCTTGATGTTGAGCTTCAATCCATATTGAAGGCTGCAGT
>NW_006408287.1:0-1053 GCF_000299155.1 Elephantulus edwardii | reverse complement strand
TTAATAAAATATAATTATAGAAAAAAAAAGTCTATTGTACAGTTAAACTTTATAATCTATGGAGACAGATTTATCAATAAACAACACAAAAAAGTGGCTCAAATATCCCACAACTGCTAATCTCTAGTGTGTAGTTCAAATACACTCCAAAATGTCATGGAAGAAGGGCTTGTCAACTTATTTCCACAAAACTTAAAGTTAAGCAAACACTATGAAACAGTTAGATTTGATAAATACAAGGTAAAGCCTTGAGATGAAACCAAATTTATGGCAACATAATTATTAACATATATATATATATATGTATCTGAGTAATAGTATTAAATGCATTAAAAATAAATTTTAAGTTACTAATTTTAAGGGCTTTGGTTCAAGAAATGAACTAGAATAATTTCCCGAATATATCAACAGAATAAAAGAATATGCTAAGAGTATTCATTTTAACTAGCTCAACTTTATGGTCACATGAAATTTCTTCAATCAAACAATTATTATTAACTTCCAGTATACATATTTAAGCAGAAAAATAAATGTGTATTGTAAGTTTTATATACATGAGAGATTTAAATTCCTCAAATGTTCCAATACAGCCAGGTTTATTTGTTTTATAAGACTTGGAATATTATATATTCTTTGATTCTACTTGGATATAAATAATTGCAAATGCCTCAGGGTTTTATAAAAAAGGAGTTAGTGATAAAAATTGTATGATAAATGAGATACACTATCAGATATTAATTGAGTACATTTTAGCTAAAGGAAAATTAATGAAAGGATTATTTATAATCTACAGGGGAAAAGTTGTTTTTTAAAAATATTTAAAATAGTCTTGGTGGCCAAGTGGCAAGAAGCTGTGCTGCAATCTCAAAGACACACACAAGGCCACCAGCTTTTCCATGGAAGAAGAATCGGAAATGCAATTAACTGCCTCTGATAACCTACCAGAAGGTCAGCTATCGGTTGGTTCTGACTCGACAGTAAACAACAAGAACAACAACAGTTTGGATGATAATCTTTTTAGAATTGTATATTAAAGAAAAATTCTTAAACTTC
>NW_006408286.1:0-1063 GCF_000299155.1 Elephantulus edwardii | reverse complement strand
TCTAGAGCACTGAAAAGCAACGATGTCATCCTGGAGACTACGGTCTGCTTGATCCAGGCCATGGTCTTTGCAATCATGTGCAATGCATCAGAAAGCTAGACAATGACTAAGGATGATAGAAGGAGAATTGATGCCTTTGACCTGTGGTTCTGGACAAGAGTATTGAATATACTGTGGACTTTTAAGAGAACAAACAGGTTTGTTCTTGAGAGGGTGAAACCAGGCTGCTCCTTGGAGGCAAGGATTCTGACGCTCTGTCTGACATACTGTGGGCATGTTGCAAGGATGGACCAGTCCTTGGAGAGGGATGTCATGTTTGGGGAGGGGGAGGGTGAAGGGACAGCACAGGAGTGGAAGACCCTCAGTGAGATGGATTGACTCTGATTGGAGTAATAGGGGTAGGTGTGTTGGAGATGGTGAGGTTGGCTCAGCATAGAGCAGGCTTCAGAGCTGTTGTACATAGGGTTGCTATGAGTTGCAGGTGACTCGATGGCACATGACAACACATATACATGAATGTTTATTTAAATGTTATTCCTAATATCTCCAAACTAGATACAAATTAAATGTTTATTAACTGTAAACATGGCTAACTATATAACTGTAAAAACTATATAACATGGCTAACTATATAACTGTAAAAATGGCCAATATATAACATGCTTTCACAATGTAATGCTATACAGCAATGAAAATAATCTTTTGATGTCGCTGTTATGTGCTATCGAGTTGCTTACGACTCATAGTGACCTTTTGTACGAGAGCTCTAAACACCATTCTATCCTGTGCCAACCTAGCCATCTCAAACACACTGATTCCCACCACTCCAGTCACAGAATCGTTCCATCTCATCGAAGGTCTTCCTCTCCTGGGCCATCCTTCCACTCTGACAAACATGTCCCTCTCCAAGGACCACTTCCTCCTTGCAACATGCCCAAAGTATGTCACACGAAACATCAGAATCCTTGACTGCAAGGAGCATTCTGGTTTCACCTTCTTCAGGACAAACCTTTATGTTCTTCCAGCAGTCCATGGAATATTCAACACTCATCTCCAGCACTAC
>NW_006408285.1:0-1016 GCF_000299155.1 Elephantulus edwardii | reverse complement strand
TGAACATCTACAGAGATTTTGGAATTCCATTCATTCATTGTTGCACCCTTCTCCCCGCCCCCCCCCCCCCCCCCCCCCCCCCGCCGTTTGTTCCTTTCCTTGAAAAGAAAAAGTTTGGCTTTCCAGCATGAAACTCAGACATCAGAGAACTATGAGTTTAAGCTTGACAGTGTAGGTTATTAGGAAGATGTGTTTGTCAAGGTAGGGAAGAAACATTTTTATCAACTAATCCTCTTTCTACCTAATTTGGTAAATAGGAATTCCTCAAAATTTGGCTCCTTAAATCAAGAATTCCATTTTAAAGTGGTTTTTTAAAAAATATTATTCCCACCCCCCCAGTATTTATAATTTTAAAGTTTGATCATATGCTAGGTAGAAAGAAAAACTGAAACATGAGGTATTTAGTCTTTCTTTGTGTTTATTATTTTTGATGTTTGAATTTATGATAATATGGCATTGGATTACTTGATAAAAATTATTTTTTAAAGCATTTACTATACCATGAGAAGGAAGGCTGGTTATGTTAGAGAGAGGAAGTGACTTTTTTTCTGAGCCAATTGAGACTTAGAAACCATTATAGTTACTCAGTACAATTAATTTTAATAATTTAAACAGGTTTAGGGAGCTAAAAAAAATGCTAAAAAAGTGGCAATGTGCTTTGTGAAAAACTGTTTATGTGTGCTGAAGATAACCCTACCTAATGGTCTTTTAAGGCTATGGAAGTATTTTGATACTTCTACATTGCTAGTCACTGTAAGGCGGCCCATGGTACCACAGAAAACACCGTGCTCCTGCCCACATTGTCTCTCCCCCATTGTATGGCATATTTTTTTTATAACATTAGACCCGGTGACAGATAGAATGTCTCCATCTGGTAATCATTACCTGTAGGATGTGTTGCTTGTATGTGTCTTCTGGAAGTTAACTTTTAATGTTAAACAAAGGAAGCTGACCAAAACCAGCTGTAAAACATTTGCATAGTCCATATTTTATACAGTCAGTGTTAGGTTACCACT
>NW_006408284.1:0-1004 GCF_000299155.1 Elephantulus edwardii | reverse complement strand
ACAACAACAACAACAAAAACAAAAAAAAGAAGGAAAAAAAACCCAACAAAAACAACAATCAGTCCAGTGGTGAAAATTTTTGTTTTCCTCATATTGAAATGTAATCCAGATTGAAGGCTGTAGTCTGGATCATCTTCAGCAAGCTCTTCAACCACTCATCACTTTCAAAATGAAACATTGTATCATCTGCATAACATAGGTTGTCGATGTGTCTTCTTCTGATCCATGCTATGTTCTTCACAGATATAAATAATATAAACATATCCCAAACACACACACACACACACACACACACACATTTTTGTTCTTGATTGCCGTTGAGTCGAGCATGATTCAGAGCAACCCTATGAGCAAAAGGCCTGAACATCAGTCAAGGGAAAAAAAAGTGTGTTATTGGTAATCATGAACATTAAAATTCTACCCAAAGCAATCTACAGTTTAATGAAATCCCAATACAGGTACCAATTTAATTCTTCTAAAAGATATAAAGACAATTTACAGTTTAATTTGAAAAGAAAAGATACTCAAAGTAAGCAAAGCTATTCTGAAAAGCAAAAGTGAAGTAGAAGGCATCTCACTGCTTGATCTCACATCTGTAGTAATCAAAATAGCATGGTATTGGTACAGCAATAGAAACCTAGATTGAGAAAATAAAGAATCTAGTAATTAGCCATCTATCTACTATCTTTTACAAGGAAACAAAACCTATTAAAAGGGGAAACAGCAACGTCTTCAACAAATGGTATTGGCAAACCCGTACATCTGCTTGTAGAAAACAGAAACAGGGTCTACATCTTTCATCGTATATGAAAACCAACTCAAAGTGGATCAGAGACCTAGGGGTAAAAGCCAATACAATAAAGATATTAAAAGACAAAATGGGAACAAATTTAAAAGTCCTAGCACACAGCATAAATAGGCTTGCAAACATGGCCAAAAATGTTCAACCAAGATAGGATAATATCGATGAATGGGACCTTGCTAAAATCAGCTCTTTATGTGCA
>NW_006408283.1:0-1064 GCF_000299155.1 Elephantulus edwardii | reverse complement strand
ATGACACTCCAAATTTTCTGTATATTTTCATTACAATAAAAATGTTTTTTAAAAAATTTAGCATAGAAAATAAAATGAGAAATGATGAGGACGGCACAGGACAGGACAGGGCTCACATCTGTCGTCCATTGGGTCACAATGAATTGTACAAAACTGGACAGCACCCACCCATAACAACTTTGAGGGCCACAAAAGCCCTGAAGGGACATTTCCCTAGTTCTTCATTATTTCAATGTTCTGCTAGTAAAAAGTTATACATATAATGCATGAGTAGTTTTTTTTAAGAAGGAAGGGATCATTTATAACCCTGTATTTCCACCCTGTTTTTCTCTCAGGAGCCCTGGTGGTGCAGTGGTTAAAGCACTCAGCTGCTAACAAAGAGGTCAGCGGTTCAAGCCCACCCTCTACTCTCTAGGAGAAAGACAAGGCCTGTCTGCTCTGAAAAAGACAGAAACCCTAAAGGAAGTTCTCCTTCGTCCTATGTGGTCATTGCTATGCATCAGAATGGACTTGACAGCAATGTGTTTGGGTTTCGGTTACCATCTCCAACCCCACCCCTGCTTTCTATCGGCTTCTCCTTGAATTCCAGCACCTTCTGTCCAGCTGGGCAATTCCAACGTCCTACCATGCACGCCAAAACCACTGAGTGAGCTTCAACTCACTATGTCAAAGTAGAAGTGGCCTGCATGGGGTTTTCAGTGACTGATTATGTTTTTTTTGGAAGTGGATCACCAGGTCTTTCTTCTGAGGTACTGCCAGATGCACTCAAACCCTCAACCTTCTAAGTGTGATAGTCCGTGGATACTACACACAGACTCCTCTCAGACCATCATCTTCAGATGGACCCTTGCCTCTGCCCCACTGACACATCCCATCGGAGGCTGAATGACGCCAGCTTTTCTCACTCTAACCCACTGTTGTTGATTCTGACTCTGAACCCTGCAGGACAGAGCAGAAAGGACTCCACAGGGTTTCCAAGGCTGAAAATCTGTATAGATACAACCAGCCACCTCTTTCTCCCAAGAAAGAAACAGGTGGGTTCAAACTGTTGGCCCTTTGGTTAG
>NW_006408282.1:0-1064 GCF_000299155.1 Elephantulus edwardii | reverse complement strand
GACTTATCTCTCTACCTTAAGGATAGACTTTTTTTTGCTTAGAATTCTTCAGCCAGCACAGTGTTTTATTTCTCTATTGGTCTATATGTTTATATTTCTATTTCACCTTTTACATTTGTGAAAAAGAATTTTTTTTATTCCCCCTGGAAGTCCTGAACAAACAAATCTGTCTTGAAAGAAATGGAACTAGAGTGCTCCTTAGAGGCAAGGATAGTGTAGCTTCATCTTGCTTACTCTGAGTGTATTTTCAGGTGAAACTAGTCTCTGGAAAGATAAATCATGCTGGGAAAAGTTGAGGGCCAACGAAAGAGAGGAAGACCCTCAACAAGATGAACGGATACACAGTATCTACAGCAATCATCTTGAGGATGGCAGAAATTGTGAGGATGGTGAAGAAGTAGGGCAAGGTTCAGATCTGTAGTTCATAGAATGATTATGCGGCTTGGTTGACTCAGGGTTGTTATTTTATCAAATATTAGTTTATTTAATAAAACAATAAAGTAACACATGGGAAGGAGCTCTTAGATCAAGAATGAACAGACCCTTTGCTAACCGTCGTTTGGTACTTTGAACTCATTCTGTAAGAGAAAGATGAGGCAGTCCTAGTCTTGGAAACCAGATGGTGGGTCAACATGAATTGAGATTGACTCAGGAGCAGTAGGTTTGAGTTTTTCCAGCCCTGATCGTCCTATGTCAATAGTCTTTCTCTCTCTCTGAAGGAAAAAGATGAGTGATAAATAAGATAGTCCATAAATTTTTTTCTTAATGAGTAATTGAAACTAAATGAAAAAAAATGTGTCTAATTAAACTAGTTCCTAATTTATATTTCCAATTTTTTTCTGTCTCCCATTCCCACAGCTTTCCCATGGTTTGGCATGGATATTGGAGGAACACTTGTAAAGCTGTCATATTTTGAACCTATTGATATCACAGCAGAGGAAGAACAAGAAGAAGTTGAGAGTTTAAAAAGTATTCGGAAATATTTGACTTCTAATGTAGCATATGGATCCACTGGCATTCGAGATGTACACCTGGAACTTAAGGATTTAACACTTTTTGGCCGA
>NW_006408281.1:0-1004 GCF_000299155.1 Elephantulus edwardii | reverse complement strand
GTTTAAAAAAAGACTGAGTAATTATAATAAAATTGCTTACTTAAATGGGTCCTGAATATCTAACATTTTGGGCATATTAATTACTAGTCACTTACCTTACACTTTTTAAATATTTCTTTCATGTTTACAATAGATTTAATAATTTAAGCTTGTCAGACTCTGGTGAAGTTTATAAGTTTAACATTAATTTAAATGAAAGGAAAATATTGAGGCTGTAAACTTTTCACAATCTGGTAAATGTCAATTGGTACAACAGAACGTTTTCAGAGAAGAAAAGTCACAAGGCATAAGTAAATACTTTTAAATATCCTTCTACATTCTATGATTTCCATTGTTGTGAATAGTTACAGGCAAAATTTAATTAGCAATGGCATTCTGTGCTGAAAGCATCTAGCACTTTGATTTCATGCCTGTAATTCAGACATTAGCATTCAAATAAGCCCACAATTTGCACTCTGGTATTTTATAGAATGAATACCAATAAAATGTTTCCAAATAATCACTTTCATTACCTGCATAGTTGTATAATTTAATTCTCCCATGGGAGTTCAAATAATTTTAGATGCTGAGATGTTCTATCTTTCAGGGCTTTTTTTGTTGTTGTTAGATTTTTCTCTGTTGAAATTAATTTTTCACTCTCTTAGGCATTATCCTTTTGTCAGTACAGAAAAGATTAGTGAGTCATGTCTTACCAAAATGAAACTGTAGCCTTTGTACACTCCAGTGTTATAATTCTTGAGAAGTGTCCTGTTCAATAAATCACAGGAAACTATGAAGATGAACTTCAAAAAATTAATTTGAGAGTAACTTATGAAAAAGGGAAATTAAAAAATTATATTCAATATAATTCTCTTTTAACTTTCTTGTTATTTAATCTTGCTTCTTATTTTATTTTGCTTCTTTTTGTTTGTTTATAAAAAATATAGAATATTCCCTGCTTATGGATAGGAAGGCTTAATGTTGTGAAAATGGCAATACTACCAAAGGCAATATACACGTTCAAT
>NW_006408280.1:0-1064 GCF_000299155.1 Elephantulus edwardii | reverse complement strand
CTTGATCTGAAGTCACTGCTCGAGAAGAGAGTGGAACAACTACCCTGAATGGGTTTCTCTCTGCCTTCTGATCCAAGGGAAGATATACTTTAGTTTGGTAGAGAAAAGACCTGTGGAAAATCCTCCTCTGTCAGACAACTGCTGCAGCTAGGGTAGCTCATGGTGCTCTGGGCAAAAGGCAGTTTATGGAATAGATGTGAGGAGATGCAGGGACTTGAATGGAAAACCAGTAAGTTTTGGTTTTCCCTTTGAGAACAAATTCCAGCTGTCTCACTTCCTTCTGATTTCACTTTTTGGGTCCCATGTGATCCAGCCAAACAGCAATGACCTCCCACAAAGTACCTCACTCAAGTTCCAGTGTTGCTCCTGGTGTGTGTCAGTTCGTGGCATGGGTGTCAGCATCAGCACCAGAGTTCCAGGTGTGGGGAATCAGTGTAGGGACCAGAGTTTTGGGCACAGGGCTTTGGTGTTGGGATCAGAGTTCTGGGAGTGGGCTGGAGGTGTCAGGACCAGAGTTCCTTGTGTGGGGCATCAGGACTGGAGTTCCTGGTACAGGGCATTGGTGTCAGGAGCAGAGTTCCAGGCACCTCATTTGATTTCTTAAAAGTGTCAATAAAGACTACATTTTCCCTGTGATTTTATACTGGTTTATTTACAAAGTTCATGTACATTTTTTTTTCATACCAGATCTTTCCCATTTACTTCATTCACCTCACCCTTCACCCGTTAAATTGTATGATAACCCTGCCCTCACATTCCCTCCTGACCCTTTGCTCCCCACCCTTGGATCCTCATACTTGTTGTACAATATTGGTCTTATACAATATTTATCCGTATAGGACTGAGTTAGTTCACTTAGAATAATGCTTTCCAGTCCCTCCCAAGTTAGGTAATAATTTACAAAAGAATTGCTTTTAAATGTTGCATAGTATCCCATCATGTGAATGTAACATAATTTCTCACTCTATTTCATTGTGGTTGGACATTTGGAGTCTTTCAATGTCCTTGCATTTGTGAATGACACTGCTGTGAACATTGATGTACAAGTCTTTGTGTGTGCCTCA
>NW_006408279.1:0-1010 GCF_000299155.1 Elephantulus edwardii | reverse complement strand
TGCATAACAAGTGATTGCAAAGACCATGGCCTGTATCAGACTCACCTTAGTCTCCAGAGAGATACCATTGATATATGTTTTATAGCATAGCATTGCATAACACATCATAGTAAATATTGTTTTGCCAAAATCACAATTGTAGAGATGAAAAAAAATTATAAATTATTCATCTTCTTTCTCCTTTATCATTAACTTTTCTTACGTATGTGGGTATTGAAAATCTCGTAGCTTGGGTAGAGTTTATTGTTCTTAGGTCCCATTGAGTAGTATATGACTCATAGTGACCTTGTAAACAAAAGACTTGAACCCTGTCCTATCTTCTGCCATCTTCATCACCATCACTGACACACTTGAACCCATTACTGCAGTCACTGTGCCTATCCACGTCACTGGGAGTTTTACTCTCTTTTGCTGACCTTCCACTTTTCAAAACATGATGTATCTTTTGAAGAAATAATCTTTCAAATCACCATGCCTAAAGTATGAGAAACAAAGCTTCCTTATTTTTGCCTCCAAGGAACACTGTTATTTTCCCAAGACACGTCAGTTTGGGTTTTTTAGCAGATATTTAGTACTTTTTCCAGCATCACACTCAAAGGCATTAGCTTCCTTCTGTCACCCTTAGTCATTGTCCAGCTCTCAGATGTGTACCAAATGATCAAAAAGTTCATGGCATGTTCTGGGTGCACCTCAGTCTTCAATATTTTCTTCAATATTTTGGAAAGTTCCCTGACTTTCTCAGTGCAATGCATTCCTTCATCTCCTGATTTCTGGTACCAAGGATCAAGATTGCTGATCCAAGCAAGATGAAATAATTGATAACTTCAGTGCTTTTTCTCATCTATCATGATGTTGCTTATTGACCCATTGAGGAGGACTTTCATTTTCTTGATATTGAGTCTTTGATTTTCTCCAGCAAGCATTTCAAGTCCTCTTTTTAAGAAAGCAAGTTTGTGTTATCTGGATAAAACAGGTTGCTAACAAATAGAGCAGAAGGTCATTACATAGGC
>NW_006408278.1:0-1022 GCF_000299155.1 Elephantulus edwardii | reverse complement strand
CAACATGTCCAAAGTATGTTAGACAGAGCCTCAGAATCATTGCCTCTGAGGAGCATCCCGGTTAAACCCTTTCCAGGACAAATCTGTTTGTTTTCCTAGCAGTCCATGGTATTCTCAATACTCTTCTCCAGCACCACAGCTCAAAGGCATCAATTCTCCTTCCTATTACCAAGTACTATAGATTTAAAATAGAAAAAAATATCTGATTGTTGATCAGCAAATTGTTCGATACATTCATACTTTTACCCTTCCCGTAAGCAGTGGAAATAATTACGAGAGGAAGAGAGAACCGAGCAGAGGTTGGGTGGGGGAAAGATGTTGTGGTAGAATCTCTTCTTCCCTTGCATGAGGAAGAGGTTATAATATCACAGAAAAAAATGTTCTGAAAAATCAGTGCTTCAACTCATACCCTTAGTCCCTCAACTGGGAAAATAATGTGCTTTTAAAAAATAGAAAATATATCTTTCAAAAATTATGCTTTTAAAGAGCATATTAGTGATAACATTGTGGTTATTATCTCCACAGCAACTCCAAGGAAATGAGATTACTTTCTCACAGAAAAAGTAATTCTGTGTATTACAGCTTCTAGATAGTACTAGACTTAACTCTTTCTTGAAAGAGTCACAACATTCTAAAAGCAAAAATTATCAGACTACAGAAATCCTGAAGTCAAAAAAATAAATAAAGTCATATGATACTTTGTCTCTTGTTTGTTTGAGAAAAGTTGGTGATGTTGATAGTGCTCCAAGCTCCAGATTTATATATATATTTATATAGATAGAGATAGAGATAGATACAGAGGTAGAGGTAGAGATAGAGACAGAGACAGAGATAGATGATAGAGATAGATAGATAGAGATAGAGATAGAGAGAGAGTTAGAGATAGAGATATAGAGGTAGAGAAAGAGAGAGAGAGAGAGAGATCTACTCCATCCTCACAATTTATGCTTTATGTCAATCATTGTAGTCCTTGTGTCAATCCATCTCATTGAGCATTTTCCAATTGCTATTGACCCTCTATT
>NW_006408277.1:0-1064 GCF_000299155.1 Elephantulus edwardii | reverse complement strand
GGTGGGGGGGTGGGGTGGATACCGGGGGCAAACAGCTGCTCCCGAAGTGGGCGTGAACAGCCGAGATAGACGGAAAGCCTCACAAGAGGCAGGGGTTCCCGATACGGACCCACAGGGACTGGGATTTCCAAAGCACCACGTCATGGCTCTGGAAAAGTATGGATATTTTTAGAAACACTTTCTTTACTTGGGCAGCTGGGGGACAGGGTCACTCATTTGCGTACACGGGGGTGTGTCGGACGGACGTTATGCTTCTGAATGTCCACAAACCTGCCATTGATACGTCCTCCTTGAAGCGACGCGGAGGGATTCACAGGGGTCTCCTCCAGGGTGTCCCCCTCCTCCTCCTTTTTCAGTGAGCACCGACCAAGCGTGGGATCAGCTTCTTCTCTTCTCTGCCTACCTGAGGCCTCACCACACACATTCCACAGGAGACGTCCACCGATCCGGCTCAGTCCTGTGCGCAGGTGGGACTCTCCCTCGGACAAGGGTGTCCAGTTGGGTCCAGCCATACGGGTGAACACAGGGCGCGCGGACTGGGGTCTGTGTGCTCCCCGACATCGCGTGCTCTGCACCCTGTCAGGTGGGTACCGGGTCTTGGCGAGGATGTGCGCCTCCTGCAGAAGTGTCCAGCCTCCACTTAACATAACAACCAGACGCATCTGGGAATTCCCACCACCTCTAAATCAGAGCCCAAGAAAGAATTTGGAAAACTCAGACTCCACTGAGAAAATTCAAGGGGAACCAGGAAAATGTGGATGGGCCGGTAAGGAGCTGAAAGGCTCCCTGCCGCCCATTCCGGTTCATTCTCCCTGGGGCGCAGGGCGGGCCGGCCAGGGTGGGGTAGGCCCTGAAGGGGTGGCCTGGGGGGCTCTATTCTCCTTCCTCACTTCCTCCTGCAGCCTCTGCTCCGTGGCCTTTCGCCCGGGGCAGTGTGGAGGGGCTGCGGGGTAGCACAGAGGAGCTGGCGGGCTGCAGCCACCGGGCACCCCGGCATCTCCCAGCCATGCGCTCGCCCCAGGCTGCCGTGGCCAGGAGCGTGGACGCCCCCACCCGGGCGCCGC
>NW_006408276.1:0-1064 GCF_000299155.1 Elephantulus edwardii | reverse complement strand
CAACTTTACCGATGGTGCCTTGGTTCAGCGCCAGGAGTGGGATGGGAAGGAGAGCACAATCACCAGAAAGTTGGAAGATGGGAAATTAGTGGTGGTAAGTGCCAAAGGTCCTGCGGCTCGCTGGGCTGCTGCTTTGCATACGAAGTTCACGTAACTGTTCCTTCTCTATCATCCTAGTTAATAGGAAAACTAGGATTGAGAAGAAGAAAGGCAAAGAAAGAAGTTCAATACAGGAACATTAGTTAATTAGAAATACTTTATGGGAACAGGGAAGTGGCCTAATGGAACAGAGCTAAGCCTAGTGTTTGCTCTTTTTATCTTTTAGTCAAACTGCCTTTTGAGGCATTTTCCCATCTCTTTAAGATGGAGAATAATGTTTGCCTGGGATCAAATGAATAATTAGATATTCTACTCCATATTTTATAGGGGCAGTATTCACTCAGTGGTAGGCATCCCCCTTTTGTGGGGAGAGACTGAGGCGCATTTCTGTCATCGCATCTCATTTGTAGTCACCAGCTGTCTGCTGGTCAGTGGAAGTTTGTTCACTGTTGTGATACCGAATGGGTTTTTAGCAGCTGCTCTTTGAGACTAAGATGGACTAAGAAGAAAGGCTTCACGATTTCTTTCTGAAATTCAGTTATTGATAACCCTGTGGATCACAACAGTCTGATTTACAACCACTTGGGAATGAGGGAATGGTGAGGACCACACAACAATTTGTATCATTGTATGGGGAGGGGTTAGAGTGAGACAGGGACTAATGTGGCAGACAGAAGCTAAAAACAACTCATTACCAGGGAATACAACAAGTTCTAGCTACTCTCAGATTCCAAAAGTACCTAAAACAAATTTCCTTTAAGGACAAACTAGATTACACCGTCCTTAAGATTTTAACATTTTACTCCACCTGTGCTGTGGGGACCAAGACTGACCACTGACCTAACTATTGACATTTTTGTTCTCTTTCTAGGAATGTGTTATGAACAATGTCACCTGCACTCGGATCTATGAAAAAGTAGAATAAAAATTCCATCTTTGCTTTGGAAAGGAATTAGTTATAAGAA
>NW_006408275.1:0-1045 GCF_000299155.1 Elephantulus edwardii | reverse complement strand
TTTGAAAATTTAAAAAAACTTTCACTGTGATAAAATTCCCCCTCTCCCCAGTCTACTTTACCATGCAGCTCTCATTCTGTACTCTTGTCTTGAAAATGATACCTAATCCTATATTTCTTTTAAACAGTTCTCTCCCTCATCTGTTTCAATGCAGTATTCATTATTTATCCCCCTTTTAAAAAAATTTTATTATTTTTGTGTGAGTGCACCATCAGATCAGATCTGACTGGTACAGGAGGAGATTGTCCCTCCTTCCCTGGCAGAGCATCTGGTGGATTCGAGCTGTGCACCTCTGGGATTGTAGTTGCAGCTCCTTGCCACTAGGCCACCAGAGATCCCCTATCCCCTTTTCTTAGGTTTCCCCCCCAACCCTGATGCCAGTCCCGTTTTACAACAGTGACACTGCATTCTTAAAGCTGAACAATCACCCTCAGCTGCCTTGTTAGAATTGTTCCTTCTTTATTAACATAAACTCACTGCCTCCTAGGGTTTCCATCTACTCTTCCAAGCTGCCACTATTACTTCAATCCCATATGCTGTTGTTGTTACATGCTGTCAGGTCGAATTCTTACTGACTTGTAGCTGACCCACCAGTGCATTTTCAGAGGCAATAAGAGCACAGGAGGCAATTGCCGGTCCTTCAAGGAGCAGCCAGTGAAGAGGAACCATGCACCTTTGAGGTTGCAGTGCTGCTTCTTACCAGTAGGCTACCAGAGCTTGAAATTTTAATGAAAATTTACAGACTTTGGATTTTCATTCATATGTTGTTGCACAATTTCCTCCTTTCATTGAAACTAAATGTATGTGGATAAAGCAATTATTAAAATAATTGATAAAAGTATGACCATCTGTTGCCATAAAGAGCTGTTGTTGTTGTTTTGTGTCGCTGAGTCACAATTCATAACGACCCTGTCTGTGTACAACAGCCCTAAATTCTGCTCTGTCCTGTGCCAACCACACCGTCTCTGATACACCCGTCCCGATTACCCCAGTCACTGAATCAATCCACCTCAGAGAGGGCCTTCCCCTCCTGCGCTGTCCCTCC
>NW_006408274.1:0-1064 GCF_000299155.1 Elephantulus edwardii | reverse complement strand
CATTGTTCAGCTCTCTGATACATAGCAAGTAATTGCAAAGACCATGGCCTGTATCAAGTGCACCTTAGTCTCCAGACTGACATCATTGGTCTTTATTACTTTGGAGAAGTATCTGACAGAAGACTTTCCCAAGGCAATTTGTCTTTTAATTTCCTGGCTGCTGGTACCAAGAGTGTTGATTGTAGAGACAAGAAAACTCAAGCTGTTAATAATCTCTTCACTATCTATCATGAGTCTGCCATTCGGCCCAGTGGTGAGAATCTTTGTTTTCTTAATGTTGAGCTTCAATCCACATTGAAGGCTGCAGTCCTTGACCTTCTGCAACAAGCATTTCAGAGCCTCCTCAGTTTCAGCAAAAAGGGTTGTGTCATCTGCATAATGCAGATTGTTGATGAGTCTACCTCCAATCCTAATGCCACACCTGTCCTCATAGAGCCCAGCTTTCTAGATAATCTGTTATGCATAGAGATTTAAAAGATCATGGACACCAAAACTAAAGTTCACATTATGTCATTGTAAACATGTATTTAGATGGGGTGGCATGATTCAGTGAATGACAGACATGAAACCATTCTTTCGGATACACAGAGCTGGAGCTGAGTACCTTTGTGTCTAGAGTTTTAATGGAGTGATATTATTTGTACTTATTTCAACAGAAGTAGAAGAAGTCTAACACTTTCTTGAGAAGGACAGAGAAAAGGCCTAGAGGCCAAGGACCACAGAAAGAGATTAAATTCAACATAAAGAGTACCGAAAATAATGTTCTTAACTTGTTTTTCAGTGCTGTGTAACATTCTACTGTTTGAATGTACCACAGTTTTTCTATTTATTCATTCATTCATTCATTCATTCATTTATTTATTGACAGATACTTTAACTGCTTTCAACTCCTAATTACTGTGAATGATACAGCAGTACATTTTGGTGTGAATATGTCTTTTTGTATCATGTCTCTGATTTCTTTAGGGTATATTCTCAAGAGTGAGATTATCATTGTGTGTCATCCAGCCATAACTGACTCATAGCTGACCCTCCAGTACTTTGAGTCAAAAAATCACATAAGA
>NW_006408273.1:0-1006 GCF_000299155.1 Elephantulus edwardii | reverse complement strand
CAGGGATGTATCATCTGAATAGTGCAGATTGTTGATGAGTCTTCCTCCAATCCCAATGCCACACTTCTCCTCATACAGCCCAGCCTCCAGGATAATCTGTTCTGCATACAGGTTGAAAAGGTATGGAGATAGGGCACATCCCTGGCGTACACGCTTCCCAATTTTGGACCATGCAGTGTTTCCTTGCTCTTCTCTGATGACTGCTTCCTGGCCCAAGTATAGGTTTCATGTAAGCACAATCAAGTGTTCTGGGATTCACATTCTTAGAGTCAGCCACAGTTTGTTGTGATCCACACAAACACATTTGTATAATCAATGAAACACATATAGACATTCTTCTGGTACTCCCTGCTTTCAGTCAAGATCAATCTAACCTTAGCTATAACATCTCTAGTACCACGACCTCTTCTAAATCCAGCCTGCACTTCTGGCAGTTCTCTGTTGATGTGCTGTTATAGTCATTTTTGGATACTCTTCAGCAGAATCTTGCTTGCTTGTGATATCAATGATATTGTTTGATAATTTCCACACTTTGTTGGATCTCCTTTCTTTGGAATGGGAACAAATATAGAACGCTTTCAGTCAATTGGCCAATGATTGGTGGCCTGGATCTGCATTGTTAGCCTGAAAATGCATGGATTAAATCCACCAACTACTTACTCTGTGAGTAGCAAGAAATGCACCTTTTAAAAACACAAATCATTGCCAATGAGTCATTTCTGACTTATAAGTCTTTACCATGGAGCAGAACTGCCCTAAAGGATTTCCAAGTCTGTAAATCTTTATAAAAGTAGATTGTCTCATCTTTCTCTATTGAGAAACCAGTTGACACAAACCTTTGCTCAGTAGCTAATCACTTTAACCACTGTGCCACCACACCATCCTGTTGCATATTTTTTTAAATCTTACATTCTACTCCCCAAGAGAAATCTTTTTTAGATATGATTCCATTAAATAATATATGCTTGTTACACACTAAATATTTTAAAATCTTAATTAATAGATT
>NW_006408272.1:0-1065 GCF_000299155.1 Elephantulus edwardii | reverse complement strand
TCAGAATCCTTGCCTCCAAGGAGCAGCCTGATTTAAGTCTCTCCAGGATGAACTTGTTTATTCTCTTAGCAGTTCATGGTGTGTTCAATGCACTTTGCCAGCAGCACAGCTCAAAGGCATCAATTTTCCTTCTATCATCCCTAGTCATTATCTAGCTCTCTGATGCATAGCAAGTGATTACAAATACAATGGCCTGTATCAGGCACACCTTAGTCTCCAGATTGACATCATTGCTCTTAAGTACTTTGGAGAACTCTCTGACAGCAGACTTTCCCAAAGCAATACATCTTTTAATGTCTTGGCTGCTGGTGCCAAGAGTGTTGATTGTGGAGCCAAACAAATTAAAGCTATTTACAATCTCAGTCTCTTCACCACCCATCACAATGCTGTCTATTGGCCTAGTGGTGAGAATCTTTGTTTTCTTGATATTGAGCTTCAATCTATATTGAAGGCTGCAATCCTTGACCTTCTGCAGCAAGTTCTGCAGGTCCTTCTCAGTTTCACCAAGCAGGGTTGTGTCATCTGCATAATGCAGATTGTTGATGAGTCTTCCTCAAATTTTAATGCCACACTTCTCCTCACAGAGCCCAGCCTCCTGGACAGTCTGTTCTGCATATATATATTGAAAAGGTATGGAGAAATGACAGATCCCTGGCGTACATTCTTCTCAAGTTTGAACCATGCAATGTTTGCTTGCTGTGTTCTGACAAATGCCTCTTGGTCCAAGTATGGGTTTTGGATAAACACGATCAAGTGTTCTGGGAGTGCCATTCCTCCCAGAGTCAGCCACAGTTTGTTGTTGTCCATGTAGTCAAACACCTTTGTATTGTCAATGAATGTACAGATAATCTGTACTCCCTGGTATCAGCCAAAATTCATCTAACATTAGCTATAATATACCTAGTACCACAGCCTCTTCTGAGACCCAGCCTGTACTTCAGGCAGTTCTCTGTTGATGTGCTGTTTCATTAGTTTTCGGATGATTTTCAGCAGAATCTTGCTTGTATTTGATATTAATGATGTTGTTCACTAATTTCTGCACTCTGTCAGATCACCTTTATTTGG
>NW_006408271.1:0-1062 GCF_000299155.1 Elephantulus edwardii | reverse complement strand
GTTGATGTGCTGTTCCAGTCGTTTTTGGATAATCTTCAGTAAAATCTTGCTTGCATGTGAAATCAGTGAGATTGTTCTGTAGTTTCCACATTCGGTTGGGTCACCTTTCTTTGGGTTATAAAAGAAAAAAAGAATGAAACAAGAAAAGTTCCTTGAAACAAATGATAATGACTATACAACTTACCAAAGTCTCTGAGACACAACTAAGGCAGTCCTCAGGGGAAAGTTCATAGAAATAGGCACACAAATAAAAAACGAAGGAAGAAGAAAAATCAATGGTCTAACTCAACAGCTTCAGCAAATAGAAAAAAAGAACAACAATCTAATCCTACATTCTTTAGAAGAAAAGACATAAATTATAAGGGCAAGAACTGAAGTCAATGAGATAAAAAAGAGAAAAACAACTGACACCATCATTAAGACCAGAAGCTAGTTTTTCAAATAAGTCAATAAAATTGACACAACACTGGCAAATTTAACAAAAGAGGAAAAAAAGAGAAGACACAGATAACTCAATTAAGAAATGATAGAGGTGACATCACAATAGAATCAGAGGAAATTAAATCAATAATATTAAAATACTATGAAAATCTATAGTCTGATAAATTAAAAACCCTAGAGGAAATAGATAAATTCCTTGAAACTCATGCCCTACCCAGATTGACAAGGACAGATATAGAACACTTGAACAGACCTATCACAAAAGAAGAAATTGAAAAGATCATAAAAAGACTTCCCCATAAGAAAAGTCCTGGACCAGATGGCTGGACAGCTGAATTCTGCCAAACATTCAGAGAGAATTTAACACCAATTATACTTAAATTATTTTGAAGAATTGAAAAAGAAGGAATACTTCCAGAGTCATTCTATGAAGCAAGCATAACCCTAATACAAAAACCAGGCAAAGAAGACTATAGACCATTATCTCTCATGAATATGTTTGTTGTTGTTGTTGTTGTTGTTGTTGTTGTTAGGTGCCATCGAGTCACCTGTGACTGATAGTGACCCTATGTACAAAAGTCCTAAACCCTGCTCTATCTCGTGCCAACCTCACTGTCTCCG
>NW_006408270.1:0-1057 GCF_000299155.1 Elephantulus edwardii | reverse complement strand
GCAGTGCGATTGGCACAGGATAGAGCAGGGTTTAGGGCTGTTGTACATAGGGTCGCTATGAGTCGCAAACGACTTGACGGCACATAACAACAAAAACAACTTTCAAAAAACCAGTTCCTGCTTTTGTTGATTGTTTCAGTATTTTTTGTGTTTCCTATCCCATTAATTTTAGCCCTTGTTCTTATAATTTCCTTTCTTCTAGAAGCTGTGTAACTCGCTTGCTATTCTTTTTCTATTTAATTAAGGTTAATTTTTTTCCTTTCCTTTTTTTTAATGTGTTTACCTATTGCTATGAACTACCCCCCAAGGACTGCCCAGTTGTATCAAGAGGTTTTGATATGTTGTATTTTCATTTGTGCTGAGGAACTTTTTTATTTCACTTTTCTTTCTTCTTTAACCCAGTTGTGCTCTAACAGGCATTATTTACCTTTCACATGGGTGGTTTCTTATTTTGTATTCCCTTGTTGTTATTTTCATAGTTTTATGGCTTTATGGTCTTTAAATTTCTTGACTGCTGATACCAAAGGTGTTGATTGTGGATCCAAAATAGTTGACAACTTCTTTCTTTTCTCCATCTATCAGGATGTTAAAAGATGTAGTATTTGGTATTCAGCTTGTATGCTGAGCAAATTATTTAAGAAGCTGGATTTTTTTGAAGAGTGGAGCATCAAGATTGGACGAAGACTCATAAAAAAAACCTGTGTTATAGAAATGGTGCAAACTTGCTTGCCGAAAAAAGAACTTGATGCACTTGCTGAAGATCAAAGACTGTATACAGCCTTCACTGGGACCTGAAAAGATGGGGCAATGGTAGGCATAAATCAATGGGTATTAATTTTCTAAAACACAATATGTGTGAATGACAGTATGAAACAGTGTGAATGAAGGAAAATGGGAAACAATCTATATGAATTTTGTATGCAGATCAATAAAAAAAGAAAAGTTAAACACACACACACACACACACACACACAATGATTACATCCTTCAATGTAGATGACATCTATCTCCATGTCAAGAAAACAAAATTTCTCATCACTGGGTCAGTAGGTGGCAT
>NW_006408269.1:0-1064 GCF_000299155.1 Elephantulus edwardii | reverse complement strand
CTTACTATGCCCATTTCTAGAACATTGTGCTGGAGCTCCGAGTTAGTGACACAAGATAAGAGAACTAAATAAAGTCTTGAGAATAAAAAAGAAAATCCATTATTTGCAGGTGATACAACTGTCTAGAGAAAAATGCCTAATAACCTTGTGATAAGTAATCAAAATTACCTGGAGATTTTAGCAAGATTGTTGTACACAATAATGGATATAGCAAAGTGAACTATGTTTCTGGGCCCCAGAAAACACTCTGCATTGAAATGTCATTTAAGAAATAAAATTTATGGGGGGAGATGTCTGGGTGGGTAGAGAAGTGCAGCAATGAATGAATGGAAATCCAAATTCTCTGTAAATGTTCATTAAAATTATTTAAAAAAAATACTTGAGCACCACAAGATAAAGGTAAATAATCCAATAGAAAAACGGGCACAGAATAAAAAGAAAGAAAATTTACAAAAATAATAAAATTACAAAGTATCTAAGAATAAAGCTGATAAATAATGCACATGTCCTTTATAGAGGACTGTAAACTTTTAACTAGTCATAGTTAGTTTAATAGCATGAAACCATTAAAAGACATCAATATCAAAAGAAAGAGACAAGTCAAACCAGTTCCACTGAATTGATCCTGACTCACAGAACTTGGGTGGCCTAGTGTAATCCACTGAGCTGCCAACTAAAAGGTTGGAGGTTCAAATCCACCAGTCACTCATCAGGAGAACAGACAGCCTCCGCCCATAAAGATTAGCAGCATCAAAACCCAGCGGAAGGTCATGAGAAGTAAAGGGATATATGATTAGTATTAGTTGTACAACAAGAGTCCAGAATAAGAGCCGCATAGTAAAGTGGACTGGGAGGGGGGATTGTATAACAATGAAAGAACTTTTTTTTTCTTTTCAAAGAGAAAAGTGAATTGGGAAGGAGGGATGGGCAAGGAGTAAAATGTGCAACAATGAAGGAATGGAAATCTAAATTCTCTATAAACTTTCATTAAAATCTCAATAAAAAAATTGTGTTGTTGTTGTTGTTGTTATGTGCCGTCGAGTCGCCTGCGACTCATAGCGACC
>NW_006408268.1:0-1065 GCF_000299155.1 Elephantulus edwardii | reverse complement strand
TCAAAATCAAGAAAAGAGTTTGTCAAGTATGCATCCTGTCTCCATACATTTTCAATCTATATGCAGAACTGACCATTCAGGAAGCAGGCCTTTATGAGGAGGAATGTGGCATCAAGATTGGAGGAAGACTCATCAACAACCTACATTATACAGATGATACAACCTTGCTTGCTGACACTGAAGAAGATCTGAAGTGCTTGCCGCAGAAAGTCAAAGACTATAATCTTCAATATGAATTGAAGCTCAACATCAAGAAAACAAAAATACTCACCACAAGACCATTTGGGAGCACCATAATAGATGGAGAGGAGATTGAGGTTGTTAACAATTATTGCTTACTCGGCTCTACAATCCACACTTTTAACACCAGCAGTCAGTCAGGTAACCAAAATACCAATTGTATTGGAAAAACCTGCTGTCAGGATCTCTCCAGAGTGCTGAAAAGCAACAATGAGAGTCTAGACACTAAAGTGTGCCTAATCCAGGCCATGGTCTTTGTAATTACTTGTGATGCATCAGAGAGTTGGCCAATGACTAAGGATGACAGAAGAATAATTGATGCGTTCATGTTATTATGCTGGAAAAGAGTCTTGAACACGCCATGTACTGCCAAGAAAACAGAAAGGTCTGTCTTGGAGAGGATGAAATCAAACTTCTCCTTGGAAGTTAGGATTTTGGAGCTCCATCTCACATGCTTTGGGCATGTGTCTAGGAGAGACTGGACCTTGGAGAAGGGCGTCATGCCTAAGAGGGTTGAGGGAGAGTGCAAAAGAAGACCTCAGAAGAGATGAATTGATACTAAAGCAATTGGAGTAGTTGTATCAGAGTTAGTGAGACTGGCTCAGCATAGGGCAGGATTCAGAGCTGCTGTACATAAGGTCACTATGGATTGCAGGCAACTTGAAGGCACATAACAACAACAACAACAACAACTTACATTATGCTTATCTGATATTATCTTTATCTTTCCATCATATTTGATGGGCAGTTTTGCTGGGTACCATATTCTTGGTCGACAGTTGTCTTCTTTGAGTGTTTGATATATATCGTTTCACTGTGTTCTTG
>NW_006408267.1:0-1049 GCF_000299155.1 Elephantulus edwardii | reverse complement strand
TGGTGTGAGGTGTGGGTCTTGCTTGAGTTTTCTGCAGAGAGTTTTCCAATTTTGCCAACACCATTTGTTAAGAAGGCTGTCATTTGCCCACTTAACTTATTTCATCTCCTTATCAAAAATCAGTTAACCATAGGTAGATGGGCTGATTTCTGGCTTCTCAATTCGCATTGATAATATGTGTCTGTCATTGTACCAGTAACATGTTATATTGACCACCATGCCAATGTAGTAGGATTTCAAATAATGAAGTGGGATGCTTCCTACCTTGTTTCTATTTTTGAGGAGTGTTTTGCTTATTTGGGGTCTCTTTCTATTCCAAATTAAATGGAGGATTTTCTTTTCCATCTCATTGAAGAATAGAATTGATATTTATATTGGGATTGCATTGAATGTGTAGATTGTCTTTGGTAGGATTATCATTTTTTACAATATTGAGTCTTCCTATCCACGAGCAAGGTATATTCTTTCATTTCTCCAGGACTCTTTTTGTTTCTTGTAGCAATGTTTTGTAATTTTCATTGAATAGATCCTTTGTGGTTCTAGTTAGTATTATTCCTAAGTATTAAATCTTATGATTAGCTATTGTGATGGGTATGGATTTTCTTAGCTCCAGTTCTATATTTACTTTGTCACTGTAGAGAAATCCAATTGATTTTTGTATGTTGATCTTGTTTCTTGCCACTTTGCTGAATTGGTCAACTATGTCTAGTAGTTTTCTTGCTTAGTTTTAGGGTTTTCTAAGTATACTATCATATCATCTGCATATAAAGATAATTTTACCTCTTCTTTGCCAATTTGGATACCTCTTAATTTCCTCTCTTGTCTTATTGGTCCCACTAAAACTTCTAATACAATTTTTAATAGGAGAGGTGATAGTGGGCATCCTTGCCTAGTGACTGTTCTCAAAAGGAATCTCTTTAATCTCTGTACATTGAGAACAATGTTGACTCCCAGGCTTGCATATATACTTTATACTATGTTGAGAAAATTCCTTTCTATATCTATTTTATTGAGTGTTTTAATCAGGAAAGGGTGTTGGGTTTTTGTCA
>NW_006408266.1:0-1065 GCF_000299155.1 Elephantulus edwardii | reverse complement strand
CTCTGTATCACATACTTTGGACACGTGGCCAGGAGAGACCAGTCCTTGCAGAAGGACATCATGCTTGGAAGGGTGGACAGACAGTGCAGGAGAGGAAGACCCCAGATGAGATGGACTGATAGAGTAACTGGGTCAAAGGTGGTTGATGTGATGGTATTAGTAAGACAGGTTCAGGACAGGGCAGGGTTCAGAGCTGCTGTCCATAGCATCACTACAAGGGCACATAATAACAACAAACTTCAGTCAACTGGTATTTGAAAACCTATCAAATAGGGAAATTACAACCTCTTCAACACATGGTGGTAGCAAAATTGGGCTATTATCTACAGAGAGCTAAAGTAGGATTCATATTTCACACCACACCTAACAGTCAACTCAGGGTGGGTTGGAGACTTCAAGGTAAAACACAAATAAAGGGCATAAGAGACAAAATGGGACCAAACATAGAAGTGCTAGCCTATGGTCTAAATAGACTATCAAGTACAGCCAGAAATGCTCAACCATATCCAAATAGTTAACATCAGTGAATGGGACCTTCCAAGATTAAGTCCCTGTGTTCACCATAAACTTTTCCCAATAGGGTAAAAATAAAAGTTACTTACTGACAATGACACCTCAGACAAGGGTGTCATAACGAAAGTTAAAGACTACTACAGCGCCTTCACAAGAAAAAGAATAATAATCCAATTATGAAATGGGCAAAAATATGGAAAGACTTTTGAAGAGGAAGACAGTCTGAGGACCAACAGACATGTGAAGAAATGCTTAAAATAACTGGCAATAGGAGTGATGCAAATAAAAACCATAATAGGGCACCATCTCACTCCAGCAGCAAAGTTCAACAGGACAGTAAGCAATGAATGTTGGAGAAGGTATGGAGATACTGAAATTCCCATTGGTGGTGGTGTAAAATGATTCAGCCAATCAACATGGCAGTTTGGTGTTTCGTCAAAAAGCTGAACATAGAAATTCCATATGGCCCAGCTATTCCTCTGCTATGAATATACCCAGAGGAAAAACAGAACTGAGACACAAGTGAACATTTGTACACCAATGATTATAGCA
>NW_006408265.1:0-1065 GCF_000299155.1 Elephantulus edwardii | reverse complement strand
TGACCAACATCTCCCTTCAGATTCCAAAAGGTCCCTTACCTGCCACAACTAGCAAGGAAATGGGAGAGTGTGCTGGGCCGAAATAAAACCATGTCACTGCCAGCGTAGTACCCGGTAACCTTCCTGTAAGCCCAGAAGGCCCAGCAACGGCAACCCAGGAGCATCTTTTATCCTTTTCACATACACCCCAAGAGATTCTAGATTCTGCCGCCCAAGGATTCTAGCGCATTAGGAGTAAGAGACCCAGAAGGCCTAGGTGCTGACTTCCTGATTTGACAGGAATCCGCCAGCCTGGGAGCCTGGACCACGTCACCCCATGAGGCTCCAGCAGGAAACCCGGGAGCTACCAGCAGCCCGGAACCCCCCAGTCCCCCACTTACCTTGGTGCTCTGCTTCTCCTTCATGATGATTCGGGACAGGAGGACCACCCAGATGGGCATGGTGGCCTTGACTGCAAAGAGAGGCAAGGGGTGCTCAGGGGCCCGCTATGGGAGCCCGTCTCAACTCTAAGTTTGAGCAGAAAGGGGGTGGCCGCTGCCTTTCAAACTTCTTTTCTTCCTGCAAGGCTCTCTACCAACCAACCCCAAAAGGCGGGGCCCGGTGTGCTCGGCTCCTTCCTCTCCCCCAGGTGCCCCAGTGGGTTTCTCTCCTCCTCAGGCCACAAGTTAGCCCCCTCTAAAGTCCCCTCTTAGTGGAGCGCAGAGGCTCGAGAGCAGAGCCCCCCCCCCCCCCCGTGCCGGCACCCACCAGTGTGAGCGTAGGACACCGGCACCTTCCAGATGCTGACGTGCGCCGACACGGACGCGAAGTACTTGCCGAAGGCGAGAGGCAGCACGTAGCGCGGGTAGAAACGCGGCGGCAGGAGCGGGCCGGGCGGCGTGTGCGGGCCGGGCAGGGATGGTGACACCGGAGGCGCAGGGGGCACGCGCCAGGCGCGCAGCAGCGGAGGCAGCCCCGCGCACAGTGCTAGGATGTGGCATAGCGACACGGTCACCGGGAACGGGAACCCGCTCAGGATCACCTTGTTGACCACGTTGCCACCCGCGCTCAGCGCGTACCATAGCA
>NW_006408264.1:0-1014 GCF_000299155.1 Elephantulus edwardii | reverse complement strand
TTAAGGTTACCTATAGGAAAGGGAGCAAACCTAGAGAGAACAAACTTGTGAGTTACAAATAGAAGGGTTTTGAGGGTATTGCTTTCAGGTTTACTGGGGGGGAGGGTGGCAGAAGGCAGCCTAGGTAACATTCTCTGGATACCCTAGGCATTCTTTTTTTTTTCCTCCTTCCCCACCCAGGGGTCAATCTGGGGACTGAGGAGCTCACCCTGAGGGCCACGACAGCTCATCCCGAGCCAAGGGCCGAGGGCAGCCCGCCCCGGGCAGAGGGCCAAGAGAAGCCCGCCCTGGGTAGATGGCTGCGATGGCTCACCCCAAGCCGGGGGCCGAGGGCAGCCTGCCCCGGGCAGAGGGCTGCGATGGCTCGCCCCGAGCCAGGGGCCAAGGGTATCCCGCCCCGGGCAGAAGGCCGAGGGAAGCCCGCCCTGGGCAGAGGGCCGAGGGAAGCCCGCCCTGGGTAGAGGGCCGCGACGGCTCACCCCGCGCCGGGGGCCGAGGGCAGCCTGCCCCGGGCAGAGGGCCGCAATGGCTTGCGCCGAGCCAGGGGCTGAGGGCATCCCGCCCCGGGCAGAGGGCCGAGGGAAGCCCGCCCTGGGTAGACGGCTGAGGGAAGCCCACCCTGGGTAGAGGGCCACGACGGCTCGCCCCGAGCCGGGGGCCGAGGGCAGGCCGTCCTGGGCAGAGGGCCACGACGGCTCGCCCCAAGCCGGGGGCCGAGGGCAGCCCATCCCAAGCAGGGCAACACCCACCAGGAGCTGGCTGGTATACTCCCTCTCCAATTGCCCCTACCCCAGTCTGGTCCCCTCACCTGACTGAGGACTCTATGGTCAGGGATAGTGTTTCCAATTTCAGCACTGCCACTTTTACCCCCTCCCCCATAAGTGGTCATACTATATTTTTGAAGTAGGTGTCACTGGCATCCCCCTTTATATATGATAAAGGGAACCTGAGAATTGTGAACAGACTCCCCCCAGGTCTAACCATCTTTTGGCAGAAGCATTCAACAGATCAAAA
>NW_006408263.1:0-1066 GCF_000299155.1 Elephantulus edwardii | reverse complement strand
ATTCTGCTCCCCGCAAAACGTGTGTCAACCTGGGTGGGTCATAATTATGGGTGGCCCATAATTCTCAGCGCATTGACAGTTATAGAAGGCTGTGATCACCCCATGAGGCCATCAGCCAATAATTTAGAAGGGATTAGGATGGGTTGCAAGGACCTTGTTCATGTCACAACCCTGATCTGCATAAGAAGAGTTTCCTTGGTTTGCAGTCCGCACCGTCTTGGATCTTACAAGACATGGAAGGAGAAAGAAGTGAACAGGAGGAGGAGGGACCTGGGTACCATCAAGAAAGAAGAGCCAGCAGCAGAGTGTGTCCCTTGAATAAGACACAAGAGACTTCCATGGATCCCAGGCTCACAATTACTGAGAGGAGGCAAGATTCTTCCTCCAGAACACAGAAAGCGGTCATCTAGAGCTGGCACCTTCCATTTGGGGTTCGAGCCCCTAAACTAGAAGAATAAACTTTGCTAAAGCCATCCACCTGTATTCATGAAAAGCAGCACTTAGATAAAAGTTAGAGCCTCAAATCTCACGGGGAACTCCTGCTTCATCCTTCACGGACATTATGAGTCAGAATTGACTCAACAGGACAGAGTCATCACTGGCCAGGAAGCAATCCACACAACTGAGCCCCATTTGATCGTCTGGTCTCCAGGACAAGGAATTTTGATGGTCTAGTCTATAGGGAGTTGTGTCCTTAATGCAAAAGGCATACGTTTCTGGCAGTTCAAATCCACTAGTGACTCTGAGGGAGAAAAAGGGGGCGTGTCCTCCTGTGAGTGACGGCCTTGGTCAGCTCCAGCTCAATAGCCATGAGATGAGTGGCTACAGAACTCTGAGAGGGTCCATGTCTGCTCTTGCAAGCCACTCACTCATGGTCCTTGTGTTACAGCAGCTTCAAGAGACAGATATCCTCCTTGGAGGCCCAGATTTAGGACCAAGAATCAGGAAAACCCAAGTCTCCCCTTTTCTTCTAGCTGGCCAGTCCTGCAGGAGGCCAACCTCACGACTGACCTTCCATAGACCTCAGAATTAATGTAATTTTCAGAATTCACCTCTCCTTGTCCTT
>NW_006408262.1:0-1007 GCF_000299155.1 Elephantulus edwardii | reverse complement strand
GCAACAATGAATGAGTGGAAGCCCAAAATCTCTGTAAATGTTTATGAAAATTAATAAAATATAATTATAGAAAAAAAAAAGAAGTGATCCATATTTTTGTCCCATTCAAAAAATAGTTGATCCAGCAGAATTGGAAAATTATTAATAATATCATTGCTATCACACAATAGTAAAATCATCCTGAAGTATATTAAAGAATGGATGGGGTGGTGCATTGAGAGAAAACTGCCATACACTTAAACTGGATTAAGAGGAGGCTATGGAATGAAGCATATCACTGCCAATGTCACATGGATGCTGAATGAAACCAAAACTACCAGAAAAATGTTTCATTGATTACAAAAAGGGCATTTGATTGTGTGGATCATAATGAAATATGGATTACATTGAGAAGAATAAGAATCCTGGAAGACTTAATTCTGCTTATGTGAAACTTAAAAAAAATCAAAAGAACAGAAAAGAACTGAAACAGGACAAAGGAACACTGCATGGTTCAAAATAAGGAAAGATGTGTATAAGGGTTGTATCAGTCCTCCGTTTTAAAATATAACAATTGAGAATGCACTGTGATAAGATATTTTCTAAGATTTTATAAGCTATAATATACTACATAAATACAATGTATAATTCAGGCCATGGTCTTCTCAGACCCAAGACAGGACAGGCTTCAAAGCTGTTATACATAAGGTCACCATGAGTTGCAGGAAACTTGATGGCATGTAACAACAATTAATAATTTCAACTTTCAACTTAATAGTTACATGAAATAAAAATTAATAGTTACAACCTAACCTAAGACAGTGATTGTGGACCTAAGTGAGAATTCTAAGCCATTGATATCTGGTTTAACATAGCCCATATTTTTTTTTTTTTTTTTTTTACATTTCCTATAATTATATTTTATTAATTTTCATAAACATTTACAGAGATTTTGGGCTTCCACTCATTCATTGTTGCACTATTCTCTCTACATAGTAGTTGCATAGTACATTTTAACTAGACAAATG
>NW_006408261.1:0-1066 GCF_000299155.1 Elephantulus edwardii | reverse complement strand
ATATCTGATAAGGGATTCTATCTAAAATTCATAGAATACTCGTCAACAAGAAATACACCTCAACAAGAAAATGATGAATACTCCAATAGAAAATGGGAACAGGATATAAATATATACTTCACCAAAGACATTCAGATGGCAAACAAACACATGAAGAAATGTCCAAAATCTCTAGCTATCAGAGAGAGAGATCCAAACCAAATAAACTATGAGATACCATCTCATTCCAGTAACAATAACAAAGTTCAACAGAGCAGCAAATAATAAATTATGGCTAGGTTGTGGAAAGATTGGAACCCTTATTCACTGCTGGTGGGAGTAAAAAATCATGCAATATTTAGTGTAAAATGATCCATAGAAGATGGTTTGGTTCTTTCTCAAAAAGTTGGAAGGAGAAATACCATTTGACCCAGCAATGCCACTACTGAGAATACGCTCTAAAGAAACTAGATCTGCCATCCAAACATGCACACTCATGTTTACTACTATGTTATTTACAATAGGAAAGAGATGGAAGCAACCCAGGTGCCCATCAACAAATGAATGAATAGAAAAGCTATGGTATGTTCACACAATGGAATATTACACAGCACTGAAAAACAATGAACTAATAAAATGTTATACAACATGGCTGAGTGGATGATATCAGTCACAAAAGGACAAATACCTCATAGCACCACTGTTATGAAGCAGATCTGACATGGAAGATTGGGAGGAGAATAGGATAAGAGTACATAGATAATGACCATTACATTGGAACAGAAGAAAGAACTATTTAAAAGGAATATGTGATTAGGCATTATACATACAACAACAGCTCAGAATAAGAGGAGAATTGCAAAGAGAACTGGGGGGACAAGGTGGAGGTAGGTAGTTGTAGAACAACAAATGAATATTATTTTTTTAAAGTGAATTTGGGGTGGGGATGGGGGTTTTCAGGGGGATTGTATACCAATGAAGAAATTTTTCTTTTACTTTTCAAAGAGAAAAGCAAACTGGGGGTGAGGTAGTGGGCGGGGAGAAAAGTGCAACAGTGAATTAATGGAAATCCAAAATATCTGTAAAC
>NW_006408260.1:0-1066 GCF_000299155.1 Elephantulus edwardii | reverse complement strand
CACCACCACCACCACCACCACCACCACCACAAACATCTATTGAGTTCATGCTGTATCAAGAATCAAAATAGAATCTGAGAAACACAGAATGAACAGTGCAGTTCCCTGGACTACCAGTCACTTATTCCTGCGTTTATTTACTCTTCTACTGTCTCTTTACCTACAATGAACAACCATTAAGTGCCAAGAATTTCACCAGGTTTCTGTGCATGTTAACAAAAAATAAAAACATTTTCTATTTCTTTGAAGATATTATAGTGCAATGGAGTAAATAAATATGTAAATTGATTAAAATAATAATAAAGAATGAGTTGCATTTCCTTCTAGACATCCTTCCTTATATATTCCATCATCTTGATGAAAGATGACATGTCTTAAGGAAGGGGTGTGTGTGTGTATTGTTTGTGTGTGTAAATAATTTCTACTATAAAATATTATGGTATCTTAAGTACTTATATTTACATACAAAAACATCAATGATTTGATAAAATTTATTAATGTATCCATTTCATATAATTAAGCAAATGGCGAAGTCAAATTTTGCTGATGCAATCTTGAAAACTCATGATCTACTGTGCTTTGGTAGTATCAGAAGACTTCGATTTCACCTGTAAGCTGGAGATACAGAGAACAATTCATGAGGTGAGTAAGTAAATATATGTGAAATTTCAAGTGCAATAGCAGCACAAAATTCTTATTTTTCACCTTTAGAAAAATATATTATAACCTTGATTTTTAAAGAATGCTTTCCAAATTTTAAAGTGCTTGAGGTCATCAGGAATTACATGGTCCAGTAAGTGAAAAGAAATTGAGAACAATTAATGTCATGCACTAAGGTATTATTTCTACCTGGCCAAAGTCATAACTCATCATTGGTGACTTTTCTCAGAAATCAGTCACCAAGAACTATTGCTGGAACACATAAAGCAAAAAATGAAGAAACTCTCTTCAATGAAATATCTGGAAGTCATTTAATCAAGGAAACAGTTGACAAAATTAAAATTAAAAGGAACAATGTAGGGTGCATAAATAAGCATTTTCACAATTAAATGCTGACTTTGTTTAA
>NW_006408259.1:0-1066 GCF_000299155.1 Elephantulus edwardii | reverse complement strand
GATGTGTCCTATCTCCATACCTTTTCAACCTGTATGCAGAGCAGATTATCCGGGAGGCTGGGCTCTATGAGGAGAAGTGTGGAGTTAGGATTGGTCGAAGATCTATCAACAATCTGCGTGCGGTATGCAGATGACACAACCCTGCTCACTGAAACTGAGGAGGACCTCATGCATTTCTTTTCTTTGTCTTTTAAAAAATTAGGTTTTTAGTGCAGTCTGAGTAAAAGTTAACAGACAGATTGATTTTACATTCAACACTTGATGAACATTTCGTGCCGTTGATAATAATCCCCACATTGTAACACCATTCCTCTCATGTCGCCCCGTGTTTCACCTTCCCAGCCATCTTCCTTCCCTGAGTTCCTCCTGCTTGTTGAGCTTTATCCCTGAGCAAATGCTGCCCTTCTGACCTTGGATAGTTTGATTGTTCAAGGAGTTTGTCTCTCCTTAGTGCTACTGCTTACCTTATAGGCCTGTCTATTGTTTGGCTGAAAGCTGAGTCACTTCCGTTCTGGGCTCTTTTTCTTGTTTTATAGCATAACTAGAACTAACAGTAGAGTGCAGATCAGTAATGATTACAGGCATTTTTGTCCAGGTATCACTGAGGGTGCTCTGCTGGTGTAGTCCGTTGGAGTGGAGCTTTTAAATCAAAGGCTGTACCTCTGTGGTGTGTTTGGCAGTGAGTTTTGAGTCCTGAGTGAATTAGAATTGTTCTAGCATTGCCAGCATCAAATAGAATATTTTATTTTCATTTCTGACAGATAATACTTATAAGCATATTTTTTAATATTTCTATTTTTTCAAGTTTCATTTTTATTTTAAACAAAATGGTGTTGAATTTTCCCAGGATTTTTCGTTTAGAAATCTATCAAGATGTTCATATAAATTTTCTAATCTATTCATATAATTACATTAACATGGAGATTGGAAGACGTTTTCCTGTAAAGGACCAAGTACTAAATATTTAATTCTTTTAAATAGAATTTTATTTTAATTGTTATGATAACAAATGTTTACAGAGAACTTAGATTTTCATTCATTTATTGTTGCACTTTTTACCACCTCT
>NW_006408258.1:0-1066 GCF_000299155.1 Elephantulus edwardii | reverse complement strand
GCTGAGAAACAGGAAACCTAGAATGTTTTCATTACTATATTAGATACACTCATGCAAACTGTTATTTAGAAATGTTAAGAATTTCTTAATATTAACACATTCTTCTAGTTTTAAAAGACCCAGGGAGCTCTGGTGGCCTAAGTGGCAGGAAACTGCACTGAAATCCCACAGGTACGTGGTTCAAATCCACCAGATGCTCTGCTGGAGAAGAAGGAACAATCTCCTCCTATAGCAACAGATCCATTTTGATGATACATACACACACAAAAGAATAAAATTTAAAAAAAAAGAAGAAGAGCCAACAAAGTCTATGTTCACAGAAAAAAAAATCAGTATCTGTGCATTTTAACAGGGTCAACTAGGTTACCTAGCCACTAACAAAGATATTCTGAATCTAGAGCCAAAATATTTGATTCTTCCTGAAAACACAGTGTGACATTTTTTTTAGCATTCGATGAGAATTGAGTAGTTTCCTGTGAGACAAGAAGCTCAATTAGAAGTACCACATGTGAATTAAATGTACCCAATAATACTACAGATATTTTTACTTCTAAAGAATTTAGCAAATCCTAACCACAGTAATGTTGTCAAAATACAATTTTTCAGCAAGTGCTAGTGAACTGAAAAGTAAACCATAAACCTGGAAGTAGTCTATGGAAATGGAATAAAACAAATTTTATTAGGTAAAACCACATCGCTCTGGAACTGATTACTCAGTTTGAATAACTCATATATAAATTACTTATTTCATCTGGCAAATATTTACAGAATGCTTATTAAGTACAAAAATCCTTGCCCATGTTTAAGCTTCTAATCTCATGGGGGGACAGAGACAACAAATTTTGACACAAATAAAGGTAAAACTATAAATGTGAAAATCTGATTAAATCCAGCTAAGAATCAAATTTAGTTAAAAATAATAGTTAAGACTAGAAGGAGAATGAAGAATACACGCATTGTAGCAGGCATCACCTGGACTGTTGTCTCTTGCTGTCATCTGCATAAGAAGTGCCATTTGCTTTCGTTCCGAGAGTGGATAACCAAAGAGAATGCTAACTGGGGTGGA
>NW_006408257.1:0-1027 GCF_000299155.1 Elephantulus edwardii | reverse complement strand
GACAGAGCGGAGTTTAGGGCTGTTGTACATAGGGTCGCTATGAGTCGCAAGCGACTCGATGGCACATAACAACAACAACAAAAAATTGAGACACAGTCTGTGGAAAGATCCATAAAACCTTTTTTGGAGTTTGACAAATGTATAGAGCTGCACTTTTTACAAACTTTTGACATAAGGTGGCTCTGTTGATTATTCCTTGGGGGAGTACGCGGAAAGGGCATCTTGTAAATTAACAAATGGAGCTAGGACTGTCCAATTATAAGTTACAAGTTATAAGACCTATATAAGTTCTAGGTCTTGCAGTTCTAAACATGGCTTCATTTAATTAACATTTTTTAGTGATTTTTGGAAATCATTCCATGTTCCTTGATTACTAACACAAATTTGAAATTCTTGAGGTTAAGCACAATTTTTCTCCATTCTAGTTCCCAAATACATACTAAAATTCATTCTTTAAGCCTTTTACAACTTACTACACATCTTTAATTTAGCCTGTACTCTCGTATTTTGACACAATCAGACATTTTATTTTAAAGCAAAACTACTTTCCTTTTTTTTCTCTTAAACAAAAAATACACAGAACTTAATACCAGTTATTTTGCTTATTCTTTTGAATTTTATACCATGTTAAAACTTTAATTTTACGGGGGTGGGGGGTTGGAGGGTGGGGAGAGGGGTCCAACAATGAATGAATGGAATTCCAAAATCTCTGAAGATGTTCATTGAAATGAAAAATAAAGAAATTTTAAAAAAAAATAAAAGGGGGAAAAAACCAAAAAAACTTTAATTTTATTCTTAAGATGATATTTTGCTCAGTAATTTGGATATACTAAATTATTATATGTGTGTTTATTACCTCAAAATGCTCTAATTTGATAACTGTAATTTTAAATACTGCATAATCATGGGACAGTAAAATGTTTATACTACACATTATATGAAAACCTCTGTTTAGGAATTGAAGGAACTACAGATATATAAGTTAGGATTTTCCTTGTGTTAGATCCTAGAAAATAAGCTGTTTGTT
>NW_006408256.1:0-1006 GCF_000299155.1 Elephantulus edwardii | reverse complement strand
TCCAAGGGATGCCTAGCCTATGGATGTTGAAAGTAAAAAAGGAACTCCCTCTAGAGCTAACAGAAAAAGAAAATCTTTCCCTGTTGTTAATGTTCTGAAGTCAGACTTCTAATTTCCTAAACTGTGAGGAAGTACATTTTCTATTTGTTCAAGCTTTCTACTTGGGATATTTCTGTTAGAATAACATGGAATAATGAAAACAATTGCCAAGAGTCTGAACTGAGTCAATGACACTGAACAATAACACAAAAACTTGAATAGTGCATCCAACCAAATTGACCAAATTAAGGAAATCTGATGGTCAACTGGGTAAAGCTTTGCATTACCAATCCAAAAGCATTAAGTTCAAATACAGTAGATAGTCCCTGGAAGGAAGATGGGCAATCTATTTCTCCTGTAAAATTTATAATCTCCGAAATCCATTGGAGAGTCAGTTATGAGTGAGTTCCAACTCCATAGCTATGACTTTTGACTACTTAAGAGCAGGAGGATATATACATTTTCAAGTACAAATGGAACATTTTCCAGAACATATTCCAGAGCATGAAACAAACCTCACAAAACTTTAAGAGAATAATCATACAAGAATATATGATCAGAGTAGAATTAACCCAGAAATCAGTAACAGAAAGAGACCTGGCAACTTTCCAAATATTTAAAAATTAGACAGTAGACTTCTAAGTGATCCATAGATCAAAAAGTAGGTCATACAAAATAACAATGAAATGAAAACAAAGCTACAACATATAAGAATTTGTTAATATGAATAAAGCAAATCCTTAAGGAAATAACATTTTTTTTTTACTTTTAACACACATTTTTGACAGAAAAACATACTAATTCTGCACAAATTTCTCTACAAAATTTAAAGGGAAAGGAGTGCATTCCAATAAATTTGCAAAGCTTAGTTTTACCTTAATACCAAAGCCAGAAAAAAACATTGTTGTGTTGTTGTTGTGTGCCGTCGAGTCAGGAACAACCCATAGGTGACCCCAGCAGATTTTCA
>NW_006408255.1:0-1006 GCF_000299155.1 Elephantulus edwardii | reverse complement strand
CCAGGTTCCTATTAATTGTTTTTCACACCAGGTTTTTCCCCTTTCCTTTACTCACTTATCCCTCCACCCATCAAATTGTGTGACCCTATGATTAAGCAGCTCCCCTTCCCTTGTTGGATCATTATACTCATTCTGCAATAATGGTCTTACACAGTATTTGTCTTTATGAGACTGACTTAGTTCACTTGGCATAATGCTCTACAGTCCTTCCCAGGTTAGGTAAAAATTTACCAATCTTTGCTCCTGTGTGCTGCATCATATTCAACTATATGAATGTACTAAAATTTCTCACTCCATCCCATTGGGGTTGGGCATTTAGGCTGTTTTCATTTTCTTGCTATGCTGAATAACACAGCTATGAACATTAGTGTACAAGTCTCTGTTTGTGCCGCCGTTCTCATTTTCCCATGGTATATTCTAAGCAGTGGAATAACTGGGTGATATGGAATTTCTATGTTCAGCTTTTTGAGAAATTGCCAAACTGCTTTCCAGAGTGGTTGTACCGTTTTGTAATCCCACCAACAATGTATAAGCGGTCATATTTTGCCATATCCTCTCCAACATGTGTTACTGCCTTGCTAAACCTTGCCACTGCTACTTGGGGAAATACAGTATTTTATAGTGATTTTGATTTGCATCACTCTTATTGTCAATGATTTGGAGCATTTCTTAATGTGTGTGTTGGCCATCCAAAGGTTCTCCTCTGTGAAAAGTCTTTCCAAGTCTCTTGCCCATTTTGTAACTGGATTATCAGTCTTTTCCTTCTGAAGGCCTCAGAGTATTCTGTAAACTTTTGTGATGAGATTCTTTTCTGAGCTGGTATTGCCAAATGTTTGTTCCCTGTTGGTCGGTTTACTTTCCACCCTGTTGGAAAAAGCTTTGAATAGCACAGAGATTTAATCTTTAGATGGTCCCATTCATTATTTCTATCCTCTTTAGGTTATGTATTTCTTCCTGTAATTGGCTGTTTATTTGCACCATAGACTAGGCCTTCTAAGCTTGATCC
>NW_006408254.1:0-1033 GCF_000299155.1 Elephantulus edwardii | reverse complement strand
TTGTTGGCCATCTGAATGTCTTCCTTGGTGAAGTGTCTGTTCATAACCTGTGCCCATTTTTCAATTGGATTATTCTCCTTTATCTTGTTGTGGTGCTCAATAATTGTATTATGCAGCATTTGTCCTTATGAGATTGAGTTAGTTCACTGAGCATAATGCGCTCCAGTCTCTCCAACATGACAAAATAATTTTCAGAATAGTTGCTTCTGAGTAATACATAGTATTCCATTGTGTGACTGTACCACGGATTTTCAATCTGTTTGATTGTGG
This sequence comes from Elephantulus edwardii, assembly GCF_000299155.1. Classification (NCBI taxonomy): domain Eukaryota; kingdom Metazoa; phylum Chordata; class Mammalia; order Macroscelidea; family Macroscelididae; genus Elephantulus; species Elephantulus edwardii. The sequence continues at coordinate 763 of NW_006408254.1, read as the reverse complement.
ACCCATAGTGGTTTTCGTCCTTTGATGGTTTTTTTTTTAAGTGAAGACTTCTTTCATGTTTTTATTTCAGTGCCTGTGTAGTCACGTAAAAATGTAAAAGAAAGGTTCATCGGATGTTTTAATCTTTTGGGGAACAGAGTACCTGGCCTTTCTCCTCAAGAGCTGATGTACAAGTTTGAATTGCCAACTTTTCAGTTAACAACCAAGCAGTTAGCCATTGTGCTACCAAGACTTATCACTGTTGTTGTTCTGTACCATCAAGGAGGTACTATCATAGCCGACCCTCCAGAGGATTTTTAGAGGCAGCAAATCACATAAGAGTTGATTGCCCATCTTTCAGCTGGTATATTCGAACCACGTGTCTTTGAGATGACAGTGCAATTTCTTACTACTTGGTTATAAGAGTTCTAGAACTCCTTAGAATATACAATGAACTCACATAAATAATGTAATAACCCAACTGCAAAAAATGAGCTATAATCTGGTCAGTTGTGCTATTTTAAAAAATGATCATAAGTACGTAAAAAAATTGTCAACTTTCTTAGTAATCATTTGTGTACATTTTAACCATGAAGTGATGATAGTTATAGAAAGGGTTCAGGTCTTTTATTCATAGGGTCACTGTGAGTCCCACTCAATTTTACAGTAATCAACAACCACCACCACGATATATATTTAAACTACAATAAGATACTATTTTCAAACTTTAGAAATGTCCAAATTAAGTCTAGTTTTGTGTCAGGATGCAAGACAGTAGAAGCCT
>NW_006408253.1:0-1067 GCF_000299155.1 Elephantulus edwardii | reverse complement strand
GCAGGTTGTTGATGACTCGTCCACCAATATTGATGCCACATTCCTCCTCCACAGCCCAGCATCTCAGATGATCTGTTCTGCATACAGACTGTAAAGGTATGGAGACAGACTACATCCCTGACAGACCCCCTTTTTAATTTTGAACCATGTAGTGTCTCCTTGGTCTGTTCTGACGACTGCCTCTGGGTTCCAGTATAGGTTTCACATAAGCACAATCAAATGTTCTGGGTTTCCAATTCTTCTCAGAGTCAGCCACAGCTTATTGTGATCCACACAGTCAAAAGCCTTTGCATAGTCGGTGAAGCACAGATAGACATTCTTCTGGTATTCTTTGCTTTCTGCCAAGATCCATCTAACATTACCTATAATATCCCTAGTACTGCAACCTCTTCTAAATCCAGCTGCAAATCTGGAAGTTCTCTGTTGACATTATTGTTCCAAATGTTTTTGGATAATTTTCAGCAGAATTTTGCTTGCATGTGATATTAATGATATTGTTCAATAATGTCCGCACTCTGTTGGGTCACTTTTCTTTGGAAAGGGAACAAATATCTATCTTTTCCAGTCAGTCTGCCAGCTGACTGTCCTCCAGATTTTTGGCACAGCTTAGTGAGTACATTCAGGGCAGTGTTTGTTGAAATATGTCAATTGATATGTTTTCAACTCCTGGAGCCTTGTTTTTTGCCAATTTTGTCAGAGCAATTTGATCTTCCTTGTCACCATAGGCTCTTACTCATATGTTATTTCATGAAATTCTTGCAATCAAGATGCATTAATAATAATGAGTGACTGGAATGCAAAACTTGGGAACAGGGAAGAAGCATCAGTAGCTGGAAAACATGGGCTCAGTGAGAGAAGTGAGGCTGGAGATAGAATGATAAGAGTTCTGCACATTCAATGATTCATTCATTACAAATACCTTTTATAAGAAATAGAAACACAGGCTATACACATGGATTTCACCTGATGACATGCATAAGAATCAAATCAATTACATTTGTGGAAAGACTTGGTGGAGAAGATCAATATCAGTAGTGGGACAGACCACCAAGTACTCATATGCAAGT
>NW_006408252.1:0-1013 GCF_000299155.1 Elephantulus edwardii | reverse complement strand
TTTCTGGTACAGTGACTGTGTATTCCCTCTATGTTCTTTCAATGCTTTCTGGGTCATTCAGTATATTGCCCATAACATCTTTCAACATTTGACAAGAGGCTTACATTTGTTTTTCAGATCTTTTAGCTTGAGAAATGCAGAGTGAGTTCTTCCCTTTTTATTCTCCAGTTCCAGCTCTCCACACATCCCATCATAATACTTTGTTTTGTTCTCCTGAGCAGCCCTTTGAAATAGTCTGTTCAGCTCTCTCACTTTGACAATTTAGATTTGGCTTCTCAATGTTTCAGTGCAATCTTTAATCTCTTCTTACATCCATTTCAATTTTTTTTCTCCTCTTTTTTTTTAATGACCTTTTGCTTTCTTCATGGATGATATCCTTGACATCTTCCAATATCTTCTATCATTGGTGTTCAACACCTCAAACTTATTCTTAAGATGATCATGAAATTTAGATAGAATTGATTCAAGATAATATCTTGGCTCCTATGGACTTATTTTAATTTTCTTTAGCCTCAATTTGAACTTGCATATGAGTAATTGAAGATCTGATCCACAATCTGCCCTGGGCCTAGTTTTGACTGCTGATATTGAGCTTTTCCAATTATTTCTTCCACAAATGTAGTCAATCTGATTGTTATGCATCCCAGTGGATGAAATCCATGTGTAAAGTCATCTTTTGTGTTTTTTAGGAAAAGTATTTGTAATGAATAAATCACTGTAAATACAAAATTCAATTATTCCAGCTTTATTTGAATCAACAAGCCCATATTTTTCAACTACTGTTCCTTCTTCACTGTTTCCTACTTTTGCATTCCAGACACTAATGATCATTAACGCATCCTGATTGCATGTTTGGTCAATTTCAGACTGCAAAATTTGGTAAAAATTCTCAATTTCTTTCTTTTTGGCACTAGATGCAGAAGCGTATACTTGAGTAATAGTCATGTTAATGGGTCTTCCTTCTATTTATATAGATATTATTCTATCACTCACAGTATTGTATTTCAGAATAG
>NW_006408251.1:0-1067 GCF_000299155.1 Elephantulus edwardii | reverse complement strand
TTTATTTAAAACTTAATTCTCACCTTGAGTATTGCAAAATACAAACTCCACAAAATGTTCATTCTTTTTTACTTTGTAGTTTACAAATATACAAAATAGAAGTTTGCTTAAATTTATATTACATATTTATTAAGGCAAGGAACTATATAGAAAAACACATTTGTTCTGCTTAAGGCATACTTGGGAATAAACCATTGTACAAATTATTGCACATTTGAAACCACAGTGCATAACAGACTGTCTGCATAACAAAACGTTAAAGTAAACCAGGCGTATTTACCTGACTTAGGTCATAATGTAGATCGGAAGACAAAAATGGATTTTCCTTGTCAAAAGTATGCAGCAGTTTGAGAACTTTGGCTTCCTCATTTGGTACCATTAGAACCAAGACTTACTAAGCACCATCATTTACTCTTAATAAACACATTTTCTGTACCTGAATTGCTTCCTTTTCTTCTAATATAATGGCTTTTAGAAGGCAAAGAGAATACAAGGTGATCTTTAAACACATACTGCAAACTCTATGCAAGGGAATGTGTTTCCATTCCTCCCCCTAATTCATGGATCTAATTAATACCCTGATATCCACAACTTCCAGTCACCCCCCTTGGCACTCTGTAAATCCAGGAATATTCAAGTTAGATTTAGATTGGAATGATAGAAGATCCAGTCACAGACCCCATTTGTTCTTTGATATATATTTTTTTCTCCTTTGCTTTTTCTGACTTCTCCTGATTATCCATTCACCAGTTGACTCTTGTTGGGAACTTGACCATGATTTGTAGTGCTTTCCAGCTGAGTTCATTCCCTCCCAGGAAAGACAGTGTGAAAGATAAAAATACTGAATTCTCTTGTGGCAGTGTGGGTCACATCCACTGTGTGGGAATTTAGTAATGCCTCTTCATGTGTAAGGCGAGGTGATCCGACCTGGAAAAGGCCCGGTCGCACTTCTGGCACTGGAAGGGGCGGTGTCCGGTGTGTTTGCGGTAGTGCCGGGTCAGTTCATCTGAGCGGGCGAATTTCCACCCACAGCCGTCCCAGTCACAGTGGTAGGGCTTCTCACCTGT
>NW_006408250.1:0-1051 GCF_000299155.1 Elephantulus edwardii | reverse complement strand
TACTTAAGGTTACTATGAGTTGCCATTGACTCAATGGCATATAACAGCAACAGTCATTTATATACTGTTGTTGTTGTTGTTGTTGTTGTTAAGTGCCGTCAAGTTGGAGGTGACTAATATTGACCCTGTGAATGAAAGACCTAGACACCTGTATTACTTTCATCCTCTTTTCTGGTTCATAGGGTTTCTAGAAGCAAGCTATTATGAAAGTGGATGACACTCTTGCTTCCAAGCTTGTTTTAATTGAGGAGCTCCACCAAACACTGTCCACCATGGGTAACCATTCTCACATTTGACACTTTAGTTTCACAGTGTTCAGCATCATAGCAACCACGAGTTACCTCTGTACAGCAAGTGAACATACCAGGGTTATACGACCTAAAAGAATGTTTCACCAAAAACAAGTAAAGGCAGGGCTGAGGGCTGCGGATTAGAGTCACCCACCTTTGACTTGGGAGCATGACTTTCTGTCCACTAGGCCAACTGATCTCTCTCTATGCTTTTGATGTTGTTAATTGCCATCGAGCTGGAGGTGACTCATAGTGACCCTATGAATGAAAGACCTGGACTCCTGTATAACTTTTGTCCTTTCTCCAGGTTCATAGCATTTCCAGAGGCAAGTTATTACAGAAGTGGGTGCCACCACCCCTGTTTCCAAGCTTGTTTTAATTGAGGAGCTCCACCAAACACTGTCCACCATGGGTAACCATTGTCTCATTTGACACATCAGTGTTACAGTGTTCAGCTTCACAGCAACCACAAATTACCTCTGTATAGCAAGTGGACATATATTAGATACTGAAAATTATTATTGTTCCTCAAATATATTGACCCCACTTTAACATGTATGGTAGTTTACTAACTGAAAAAAATAACATACACACACATGTTGTTGCTGTGTGCTGTTGAGTCAGAACCGACCTATAGCTGTCCCTCCAGCAGGTTTTCAGAGACAATTAATTGCATGAGAGGAGATTGCCCATCCTTTACCAGCAGAGCAGCATGTGTGTGTGTATATATATATTTATAAATATAATCATATAGTTATATA
>NW_006408249.1:0-1038 GCF_000299155.1 Elephantulus edwardii | reverse complement strand
ACGACTCATAGTGACCTCAAGAACAAAAGGCCTAAATCGCTCTACAACCATTGGCATTTATCAAAGTTCATAGAGTTTCTAGAGGCATATTCTTTAGGATGCCACTCCTGTTTCCAAACCTATCATGGTAAGCTATTGTTGTTCTGTGCCATTGAGTCTCCTGCAATGTACAGTGACCCTATCCCTTCCCTGTCCTAAGCCAGTCTCACTAACTCTGACATACCAACCACTTGGCCCCAGTTACTGTAACAATCCATCTCATCCAGGGTCTCCCTCTCCTGTGCTGTCCTTCCACCCTTCCAAGCATGATGTCTTTATCCAGGGACCAATCTCTCCTGGCCATGTGCCCCAAGTAAGTGAGGCAGAGATTCAAAATCCTAGCCTCCAAGGAGAGACTTGGTTTCACCCTCTCAAGACAGAGCTATTTATTTTCTTGGCAGTCTATGGTATGTTTAAGACTCTTCTCCAGCATCAGGACTTAGAGGTATCTATTCTTCTTCTGCCATCCTTAGTCATTGTTCAACTCTCTGAAGCATAACAAGTAATTGAGAAAACCATGGCCTGGATTAGGCACACCTTTGTATCTAGACTGACATTGTTGCTCTTCAGCACTGTAGAGGTCCATGACAGCAGATCTTCCCAATGCAATTAATCTTTGATTTCCTCACTGCTGGTGTTATGTGTTGATTGTGAATCTGAGCAAGCTGTAACTGTTAACAACCTCAGTCTTTTCCACATCTGTTATGGTGTTGCCGGTTGACCCAGTGGTGAGAATCTTTGTCCTCTTGATGTTAAACTTCAATCCATATTGAAGACTATAGTCCTTGAGCTTCTGTAGCAAGTGCTTCACGTTTTCTTCAGTATCAGCAAGGAAGGGTGTGTCATCTCCATATCATAGGTTGTTAATGAGCCTTCCCCCACTCTTGATGCCACACTCCTCCTCATAAAGCCCTGCCTTCAGAATGATCTGTTATGTTATATATGTATGTATATTATATATGTATATAATTTTAGCAATAGCATCAACAACAGCAAATT
>NW_006408248.1:0-1064 GCF_000299155.1 Elephantulus edwardii | reverse complement strand
GTGTGTGTGTGTGTGTGTGTGTGTGTGTGTGTGTGTGTTCACGAGGAACTGGCAGAGCCGAGGCTGTGAGGTCAGGCCCTGGATGAGATGCCTGTGGGAAACCAGGAGCAGGGGGCGGGGGGCAACTATCAAGAGCCAGGGTCTCTCCAGGATCCAGCCTCTCTCTCTCATCTGTGGAGTCTGAACACAAGTAGGAAAAGGACAACTTTCCCACAGTTGCTAAATAACTGATCTTTTATTGGTGTGGGGAGCTCTGGCGGCCTACTGGTAAGGCGCTGTGCTACCATCCCAAACGCACTGGATTCGAACCCACCAGCTGCTCTGCAGAAGAACAAAAATGGTCAGTCTCCTCCTGGGTGGTTTATAGCTGCTGGAAACTACCAGATGGTCAGTTAGGAGTTGCTTCCGACTCAATGGCACACAACATAATAGCAACGTTTGCTAGTAGAGCTTGACTGCATCCTTCCTAAAAGAAACCGTTCCCCATGTGCTGACGCCACCCTTGGCCACAGCCACCCTTGGCTACAGGAGAAGCTACGACTTTAGGCCATGGTTGTTCAGGAAGAAGAAGGAGAAGGGCCTTCTCTCATGATTCAGAGCTGGTGAAACTCCTGGGAGAATTTTGGCGTTTCCGTTCCCCTTGGAAGAACTTACTTCAATGTGCAGTTCTTGAAATGATACGTAGCTCTCAGCGTCATAGTTTGCCTGCTGTTGGTTCCTGGCTCACCTTTCCACTGGGTAGGGAGATGAGGAGAGGAGGGAAGAGGAGAGGGGAGGGAAGGGGAGGGGAAGGGAGGGGAGCAGAAGAGAGGAACAGAGGGGAGGGGAGGAGAGGAACAGAGGGGAGGGGAGGAGAAGAGAGGAGGAGAGAGAAGGAGAGAGAAGGAGAGGAGGAATAGGTGCTGAGAGGAAGGGGGGAGGGGAGGGGAGGAGAAGAGAGGAGAGGGAAAACAGTTCCTGACAGACTCTTTCGAGAAAGAAGAAAGATAAAACAAGAGAGAGGACCTACTTGAGGACCCTGTCCAGGAGCAGAGAGCAGTCCCCCACTGTCCAGATTCCCCCCA
>NW_006408247.1:0-1034 GCF_000299155.1 Elephantulus edwardii | reverse complement strand
AGAAATCAAAAGATGTATTGCATTGGAGACATCAAGGACCTCTTTAAGGTGCTAAAGAGTAAGAATGTCAGCTTAAAGATGAAAGTACCAAACCTTGGTACATTCAGTTGCTTCCTATGCATTTGACAGACAATGAATAAAGATTACAGAAGAAGAATTGATATCTTTGGATTGAGGGGTTGATGAAGGATATTGATTATGCCACGGATTGCCAATAGAACTGTCAACAAATCTGTCTTGAAGGAAGGAAGTCAACCATAGTGCTCGATAGAAGTAAGAATCATGCCTCATGTCACTTGCTTTGGACATATTTTCAGGAGGAACCAATCCTTAGAGACGTCATGTTGGGGAAACGTAGAAGGTCAGCAAAAGAGAGGAAAACTCTCAACAAGATTAATCGACATGGATGGTGTTTTATTCATCATCTTTTTATTCAGTTATGTGGACATACACAATCAAATATTAAACTCAAAAAACGTCACTGCTGAAGAGTCAAACCCACTCATAGTTGACCCTCTGGTGGGTTTTCCCAGACTGTAAGTTGCACAGGAAGAGAATGTGCATCATTTCTCGAGTGGAGTCGAATGGCCAGAGGAGTGCAACCTTTGGGTTAGGAGCTACCTATGTACTATCCCACCAGAGCTCTCTTTATATTATTGAGTAAAAAGCTGATAAGAGCAAGAAAACACTGCACTGTTCAAAAGAAGGAAAAGAGTGCATCGGGGATATATCCTGTCTCAATACCTTTTCAATCTATAAGCAGAACAGATCATTTGGGAGGCTGGATTTTATGAGAGGAACTGTGTCATCAGGATTGGAAGAAGGCTCATCAACAATCTGCATTATGCAAATAACATAACCTTGCTTACTGAAACTGAGGAGGACCTGAAGCATTTGCTGCAGAGGGTCAAGGACTGTAGTCTGCAATTTGAATCGAAGCTCAATATCAAGAAAATGAAAATTCAAGCCACTGGGCCAATTAGTAGCAACATGATAGATGGAGAAGAGATTGAGTTGTTAACAATTTCTGCTTA
>NW_006408246.1:0-1066 GCF_000299155.1 Elephantulus edwardii | reverse complement strand
ACCCTCCCAAGCATGATGTCCCTCTCCAAGGACCCGTCCCTCCTGGCAACATGTCCAAAGTATGTCAGACGAAGCCCCAGAATCCTTGCCTCCAAATCCAAGATTAGTCCATAGCACCAACAGAACTCATAATCCTCAACTTCAATGACTCTGAGATCAGAAGAGCTAGATGGTGTCCGGCTAGTATTGCTAACCTCTGAAGTCCTGAATAGAGCAGGAGATAAATGTAGAACAAAACTCAAAAATTACAATAACGGCCAGGCTTATGGGTCTGACGGAGACTGGTGGCACCAGAAGACCATGGCCCTTAGCTGCCCTCTGAGCCTGGAATTGACCTTACCCTTGTACACAGCTCACAGCCAAAGAATCAACTCTCAACTCTTTGCTGTCGAATTAGAACCAACTCATAGCTGACCTTCTGTGGGGTTTCCAACAGACAGGCTGTAAATCGCATGGGAGGAAATGGCCCATCTTTCTCTTTCAGAACAGCTGGTAGGTTTGAACTATCCTCTTCGCGTGGCCATTGGGTTAGCAGACCAGCGCTCTATGGACTCACCTGAGCTCCCTGGCCAAACAACACACAGACCTTTAGGAGAAAGATGGGCGATGTTATCTCTTGTGATTTACGGCCTCTGAATACCCGCTCAGAGGGACAGCTCTGAGTTGGTTCTGTTTGTATGGTACACAACAACATAAAGTGAAGGATCACACCAGGGGGACACTCAGTCCTCAGAACAGTCAACCACACAAGATCACAAAGGGGGTATGTGGCCAAAGGTGAAAGTCAGAATGACAGAAGGATGAATGAAAACAACAGAGAATGAAAACAGAGAGCAACAGGAGGAGGGTGATACAATATGGGGATTATGATCAACAGCATAAAACAGACTGTATATGAATGGTTGAATGAAATACCTATCTGCCCTGTATGCTTTCATTCAAATAATAGTGAACAAGTTAAGGAATGGATGAACTTGACTCAGCCATTGCCATTGCTTCTTCCAATCTGAAGTGCAGACAACTGAAATGCTGAGTCCAGTGACTTGCTGGAGGTCAGGCACGGGGG
>NW_006408245.1:0-1068 GCF_000299155.1 Elephantulus edwardii | reverse complement strand
TCTGAGAGATGGCAATGAATTGGAAACACAAAGAAGAGCTGATGCCTTTGCATGTGCTGTGAATGAAGAGTATGCCATTGACTGCCAAAAGAACAAACAAATCTGTATTCAAGGAAGCACAATTACAGTGCTCTTTACAGGAAAGGATGGGAGGGAGACTCTGTCTTATTTACTTTGGGCATATTTTCCAGGAGGAATCAGTCTTTGCAGACAGGCATGATGCTAGGGAAGGTAGAGGGTCGGTGAAAGAGAGGAAGACTCTCAACAAGACGGGTTGACATGGTGACTGTAATAATAGGCTGTCCTGCCAACAATCACGAGGACAGGGCTGGAAAGTTCATATCTGATGTTCACAGAGTTCCTGAGTTCTAGTAGGTGCAAGAGTACCTAACAACAACAAAAGCCATTACTAATCTCACAAGCAACCCTCTTATTCTATTCAGATTAGTAGTAAATTCCACCTAAGAACTACACTAGGAAAGAAGCATGTTCTTTATTTAAATTTGGTATTAGAAACTGCTTGGAATAATTTCATGTTGGAAAAATAATCACCTAAGAGGCATGCTCTTCTTACTACCACAACTTAGAAGCTGCAGGAAAGCATCACCAGTTCAGCATCAGAGAATCTGTCATTTTAAAAGGAGCAATCATGAAATAGCACTGTACCTCCATTAGAAAAGAAAAGTGAATGGTATATAAAAGAGTAATCTCTACTGACAGGCAGAGATCTGGCTTTACCATAGAAACCACAAAAGACAGGCCTAATGTTTCTAGCTTAATCTTGAGATCCAATTTCTCTCTAGTTCCAGATGGCTGAATAAACAGAATGAATGCCTGGTATTTCTAGAGATTTAACTAAACTCTTAAAAAATGTGACACAGTTACTCTGATCTCTCTATCATAAATTTCATTTTTACACAATAGTAAAATAACTTCTATGTGTGTGTGGTTGTGTGTGTGTTTGTGTGTGTGTGTGTGTATGTGTATATTTTGTCATTGACTGCCATTGAGTCAAGCATGACTCATAGTAACTGTATAATCAAAAGGCCTGAAGCCCCTCTACAACTA
>NW_006408244.1:0-1068 GCF_000299155.1 Elephantulus edwardii | reverse complement strand
GACTCATCCAGGAGTTGGAAGATGTGGAAAAGAACCGCAAGATAGTGGCAGATAATCTTGAGAAGGTCCAGGCTGAGGCAGAGAGACTGGATCAAGAGGAAGCTCAGTGAGTGACCACAGTTGTCTACTTCTCTGAGGCTACAGGAGAGGAAATGACTTCCAGCTGAATATGCCTGATTAGCTTGTAAGCTACAGTCAGCAGCATACTGCTAGGCTCTGCTTCTTGAGGCTTACGGGAGGGTTATAGATGAATAGTCAGGATGATTAAGAGAAAAAAAGCATTGATTTCACAGATTAAAGAAACTAGGACTATGAAAAACACACAAAACAAACTAGGGCTGGAATCGAGAGTCTGTCCTGTAGGGAACTGGGCTCATCTGGTAAGTCAGCTCCAGAACCCAGCATCCACATCTGGAAAGATGAGGATTTAGCCACTCAGATCAAAATTTCATTTGTAGTGTGGACCGGAGAGAGCTCTTTGTCTTGGGGAGTAGTCATCTCTCAGTCGGTACTAACTGAAATTGGGAAAGTAAAGGACAGGAAAAAAAGTCAGTTTCTTTTCAGACATTTTTGGAATGGTGTATGCTAACTACTTAAAAGACAGTGTACAGGAGAAGAGGCACAGAATCTCTGTTGTAGCCAGTTTATAGAAGCCACTCTTGGCCCTCTCTCCCCACTTTTGGAAAAGATCAGAAATATATGAAGTGCTTTGTTCCAACTTTGGGAAGTCCTGTTTTCCTCTACCTTTTTTGTATATGGACGCTTGAAATTCGAGACATTTTTGTTTCTCTCAAGCACAAAAAATATGGCCTATTAGTTCCTCTGATTTAAAATCTATGACAAGTAAAAAAAGATGTTGTAGCTAGGTGTAACTATCTCACTAGAGTAAGTCATTCTAAGGGGTGGTGAAAGGGAAATGTTAGCCCCAAAACTAACAGTCTTCTGTGGCCACCTTGCCTGCTTCAGATACCTAAGGGAATACAGTGAATTTAAGAGACAACAGCTGGAGCTAGATGATGAACTGAAGAGTGTAGAAAACCAGATGCGTTATGCCCAGATGCAGCTGGA
>NW_006408243.1:0-1067 GCF_000299155.1 Elephantulus edwardii | reverse complement strand
GCACATAACAACAACAACAACTGATTCTATAGGTTTCTTATCCTCATATGAGAGACTTTGCATACTTTATGGGAGCAGAGTTAAGTTTTTGTCAATGGCAACAGAATTATGGTTGCCCTTTTCAGTCTTGGGATTATTCTCATCTAATTTCTAATCTATTCCTATAGAACTAGTCAGCACTCCTCTCCTGCTCAAGGATCTACCTGTTATCTTGCTTTAATCTGTGACACCAGTTTACTTCATTAAGTTAATATTAAAATACAAAAGCCAAAGGTAGGGCTAGAGAAGCACCATTTGTAGTCGAGTAGACATAGATAATTTATTGAGTTTATTATTCTAGAAAGGAAAATACATTATAAAATTTTGCTAGATTTCTTATGTATAGTCTCCTTTTATCTCTTATTCCTTTGCTTCTATTAATTTACTTTTTTGTATATTACTGGTTTTTGTTATAAATAGAGGAAAAGACAGTCCAGAATAGATTATTTATTTCTATTATAACTTTAACTTATAATAATGAGATCAAAGTTTTTCAAGTCATGTCTCTACTTCCATGTATGATTTCATTTACCTGGCAGTTAATATTTATTTCAGCGTGAGACAGGAGCATAATAAGATGCTTTACATTCTGTAGTAAACAATTACATGGATTAAATTGTGTTCCTCTTCCTCAGCATTATCTTGTTAGTTTTTCTTTTGTTCTATTAATGAAGTCATTTGGCAGTAGAGTGGATCCTGGAAACATATGCAAGAGGAAAACGTCATCTATGCATCAGTGTACATATGAAATATTCTAGGCAGACAAAAAAATATTTTCCTCATTTTTGTTGCTAAGTGCCATTCACTCTATTATGACTAATAGCAATATTAAGCATCCACCTTATTTCTTGCCATCCTCATCATCCCTGATATGTTGTTATAGTCACTGTTTATATGTGAATCCATATTGTTAAGGTTCTTCTCTCTTTCACTGACTCTTCACCTTTCCAAGCATAACTTTTTTTCAAGGACACATACCAAATGATGTGAGATGACATTTCACCATCCTTGTTTCTATGGAGTGCTCT
>NW_006408242.1:0-1022 GCF_000299155.1 Elephantulus edwardii | reverse complement strand
ATTCCAAGTAGAGGCTCTAATAGTGGCAGAAATCAAGTTACAGAGGGAAGGTAGTTCTTACAATAAAAGGCCTATTGACTAGCACTTTGTCTATTATAGTATAAAGGTTAGGGACCACAAGATGTAGAGGCTCAACTATGTCATTTATTGTTCTTAAGTCCTGGACAAACATTTTTTAAGAGACATATACACAGGTTATGCACATGGATCTCACCTGATGGTATGCATAGGAATAAGATCTATTACATCTGCAGAAAGAACCGCTGGAGAAACTCAATATCAGCTGTGAGAACTAGGCCCGGAGCTGAGAAGCTCAATATCAGCTGTGAGAACTAGGCCCGGAGCTAATTGTAGAACAGACCACTAACTTCTCATACGCGAGTTCAAGCTGAAGCTGAAGAAAATTAAAACGAATCCACGGGAACCAAAATATAGCTTTGAGTCTATCCCATCTGAATTTTAGAACCATCTCAAGAATAGGTTTGAGCCCTTGAACACGAATGAGGGAAGACCAGATGAGTTGTGGGAGGATATCAAGGGTATCTTCCAAGAAGAGTGCAAACGTTCACTACAAAGACAGAAGAGGAAGAAAAGACCAAAATGGATGTCAGAAGAAACTCTGAAGATTTCACTGGAGCATAGAGAAGCCAAAGCACAAGGAAGAATTCAAGATTCTAAAGAGCTGAACAGAAGATTTAAAAAGGCAGCGCGGGATAACAAAGTAAAATATTACAATGAAATGCACAAGGATCTGGAGTCAGAAAACCAAAAGGGTCAAACTCGCTCAGTATTTCTTAAGCTCAAGGAACTTAAGAACAAATTCAAACCTCGAGTTGCTATAATCAAGGATGCTTTAGGTAGAGTATTAAATGATCCAGGAAGTATCAAAAGAAGATGGAAAGAATACACTGAGTCATTGTATCGAAAGGAATTGGCAGACACAGAAGAATTTCATGACATAACTTATGAGCAAGAGCCTATTGTGATGAAGGAAAAAGTTCAAGCTGCTTTGAAGAAAATAG
>NW_006408241.1:0-1069 GCF_000299155.1 Elephantulus edwardii | reverse complement strand
GGTTTTCAGAGGCCTGCTATTTCAGAAGTGGGTGGCCAATCCTTCTTCCTAGTCTGTCTTAATCTGAATGTTCAGATTTAGAGGAGTATCTGACAGACAAGCAATTTGTGGAGCAGTGAAAGATAAACCCCTTATTGTGAAGTTAAGCATTAGTTACAGTGTTGACCCACCCTTAGCCCAGTGCCTTGACCCACTTACTTCCCAGCTCCACCCTCCACCAGGATAACCCTTCAGAACCATAATATGATTAACAAATGGTGACAGAAATGTCTTGGGTTTAAAAATAGCTTTATTTAGCATACCAAAAACACAGAAACGTAAGAAAAACCTTGCCTATTACAAACATAAAAATAGTTAAATACCATAATTTAATGTAAACCAAGTGTTTAAAAGTGTGAAATATTATAATAAAATACATGCTATTTACACCAAGTTAAAGCTATCTCCACATTATCAGATCAGCAATCTTGAAGTCATCATCATTAGCAATAAAACAGATACAGCACCTCTATTTGTAGGGTCAATAGCCAAAGAAAAAAAGTCATTATATTAACTTTAAACAGATACAACTCATTGTGACGTTCAGAGCATGAAGGCAGAAAGTGCCCTTCTAGAATTCTAGCCACAACCTCTGCATGTGGAGTCCTGTAACCCATTCAGATGTTTGATCATAGAATCCAGTCTTTCATTTTAAATGCAAGCCAGTTGAGTTGATTTAGTTACCACTTAAGAAAGGTACTAAATATATTCTGCAAAAATAAACCTTTATTAAAAATGATCAAAGGGGAGTGTAATATCAATTAGGTAAGAAATACAAAAGCATACAAAATATATATTGTTCCAGACAAGTCCCTTAATAATAACAAATGTTAAGAGATTGCATTTATAAAACCAGATGGAGTTGCTAAGGGGTTGGTGGGTTGGGGTTTGGGCTTTTTTTTTTGCCTTTTTAAAAAAAGTTTAAAACTCAAAGCAATATATATTAAAAGGGGGGGAGTATCAGCAACAAAAAAAACCCAGAATGAATGTTTCCTGAAGAAAGTAGTGTTTTGTGTAGGCTGTCACTATC
>NW_006408240.1:0-1068 GCF_000299155.1 Elephantulus edwardii | reverse complement strand
AAAAATGGGTGTTACTAACAAGTTATGGAGGACCTTTCATTTTTATTAAAGCATGAACACATATCAATGAGTACGTATCCCTCTACTAAAAATTATTTCATATATTTGACTTTGGTAACTTTCAAAATTGATTCATGAACACAAGATTTTTCAGAATTACCAGGTGATTCCATGACCAGGCCTCCTAAGAGAGTCATCTGACTTAACTGTTACTGAAAACATACATCCTCAGGCCTAATATAGAGACCTTCTAAAAAGAATTCAATAGATGTTGCATAAATAAAGGCTCAAGAATTCAGCCTGTGAGTGGCCATTGTTAAAACCTAACTAGAGGAATGCTGCTTTAGGAAACCAATTGAGGAGCTGAGAGCCTCAGATGCCTTTGCCTCTCCCAGGTCCCTAAGCACATGGCAATGGGGGGTACTGACAGAGCTAGCGCAGAGCTCCACAGCACATTATTTAACCTCTCTGAGGTATTTCCATCTCCATGAAATTAATATGATTATGGGTGAGTCACATGTTTGTTGTGAAGATTAAATTAAATAAAACATGGAAAGTATTTGACATATATGTAGTTTCATAGTACATTTTCAAAAAATAATAACTATAAATCTACCTAATTGTGCACCTGTGAAACCTACAGCTAGGCCAAGAAGCTGTTGTCTGAATAGAACAAGGGAACCCTGCATGGTTTAAAATCAGTAGAGGTATGCATCAAGGTTGTATCCATTCACATGCCTATTCAACCTGTGTGCTAAGAAAATCATTCAAGAAGCTGGTCTAGGGGAAGAAGAATGTGATACCAGGATAAAAAAAAAAGACTCATAAATAGCCTGTATTATGCAGATGACATAACCTTGCTTGCTGAAACTAGAGATTTTAATATCAAAGACTACAGCCTCCAACATGGATTAGATCTCAACATCAAGAGAACAAAAGTCCTCTCCACTAGACCAATAGGCAACATTAAGATGGAGAAAAGATTAAAGTTGTCAACAATTTAATTTTACTAGGATCCATGATTGACTTTCATGGTACCAGCAGTGAAGAAATCAAAAGATATATTAT
>NW_006408239.1:0-1065 GCF_000299155.1 Elephantulus edwardii | reverse complement strand
GGCCCTTTTGGGTGTCAGTCTAAAGATGAAGGTATCCTTGTCTCAGCCATGTGTAAAAGGAGCAAGGGCCACAGGGGGACAACAGCCATATCTGACCTGCCCCCATTGTCATCATCCAGCCCAAAACCAAGTCTCATGAAGTCAGACATGCCCTCCACATTCCCGCACCTCTTTCTGCTAATTCCAGTATCAATCTTGCCGCTCTGCTGGGTCCAGTCTGTTGCAATAGCTCACAGAGCACACAGAACCATACTCGGGATTATGAGGTTTACTAGGGAAGTTAACAGGGTACAGCTTCAGGTGGCAACACATACAGTCTCTCAGTGGGGACAGCTTCCGAATCACGCTCACAAGCCCTTCAGCCCTCAGCCTCATGGTTTTAGGCCAGTGTTGCAAAGTTCTTAGTCCCGTTATCGCTCTCCTCCCCAAATCCTCCAACAAGGTCCGGTGAAGGCTCCAAGCTCTAGGTCCGTGGGGAGCAGTCCCAGGATCATTTGTCTTCTATCAGGTCTCTGGTTTCCAGCTGTGGCTGCCATGGCTACTGCTCCCACTGGCCCTGGTCTGGTGGCCGCAAGAATCTCTGATACTGAAGGGCAAGCACCGAGTTCCTCCTGCTTCGTCTTTGCTTGTAGCGAGATTCTCAAGTTCTGTCACTGAATCTGCTCAATTTAATGGCAAGACTAGCCAATCCCCTTCTGGATAGACCAGCACACCCTAGTCACACATTTCCACTCATCCACATGGCGAAGTCAAAATCAATGGCTGGGAAAGTCTTTTTGTACAATAAACCCTTAACAGCACACCATAATGTTTTCAATATGCCAGTCATCAGAACAGAGCAAGGAAACACTGTATGGTTCAAAATTAGGAAGGATATATGCCAGGGATGTGTCCTATCTCCATACATTTTCAACCTATATGCAGAACAGATTATCCTGGAGGCTGGGCTCTATGAGGAGAAATGCGTCATCAGGATTGGTGGAAGATCTATCAACAATCTGCGTTATGCAGATGACACAACCCTGCTTGCTGAAACTGAGGAGGACCTCATGCAGAGGGTCAAGG
>NW_006408238.1:0-1069 GCF_000299155.1 Elephantulus edwardii | reverse complement strand
GGTTCATACTGGAGAGGGTTAAACAGGGCTGCTCCTTGGACACAAGAATTTTGAGGCTTCATCTGACATACTTCAGACATGTTGCAAAGAGGGAACAGTCTTTGGAGAGGGACATCATGCTTGGGAGGGTGGAGGGACAGCGCAGGAGGGAAAGACCCTCTACGAGGTGGATTGAGTCAGTGACTGGAGTACTTGGGATGGGGTGTCAGAGACAGTGTGATTGAAATAGGACAGAGCAAGGTTTAGGGCTGTTGTATATAGGGTCATTATGAGTTGTAAGTGACTCGACAGCACACAACAAAAACAACAACAACAACAATAGCAATGTGTTGGCTGTACCCTCTCTATCTTTTGATGATTTTTTTTAAATTTCTTGTACCTCTTTGTCTATCCATATCTGTTCAAGTTTCTCCTCAGCCATACATTTCTTCTGAATTGTTGTCTGTAAAGTATTTGTTCTCTTACTGACTTCCATAGTTTCTTCACATTTACATCTTTCTCTGTAGCTGATCAAATAACTCTACTTCACCATATTTCTTCTGGTTTTCTCTATCCAGGGTATTTATTGGGGTTGCTTTTTTAGGAGAAGGGTTATTTTGTTTTTTCATAATGTCTGATATGGATTGCTGCTTTATTGACATTATAGGAGTCTTTTCTTAGTAGATATTAGGCTGTTATAACTATAAAATTACCCAGGGTACATCAATGTTTTGTGAAGCACCTATATATTTGTGTTTCCTTCTTAGTCAGAGGCCTACAAAGCTGAGGGCCTGATAGCAGGTTTGTTTGTTTGGTTTTTTTTCTTCCAAAGTACCTGAATGACAAAGGAGGAAGCCTGTTGATTCCCTTCTGGAAGTGGCTTCTCATCTGTTTCTTGAGCTAAATGGTCCTGTGTGGTAATGCTAGACAGCAGGTTCCCCCCCTCCCCACAAAGTACCAGAATGACAAAGGAGGAAGTGTGTTGTTCCTTTCTGGAAGTGGCTTCTAGCCTCCCTGTTGCTTGAGTTAAGTAAGGGGTCCTGCATGGTCAAACAGCACAGCAGTTTTCCCCCCAAAGTATCTGAATGAC
>NW_006408237.1:0-1070 GCF_000299155.1 Elephantulus edwardii | reverse complement strand
AAAAAAAATAGTTTGGAGAGGTCCCTAACTGCAGACTCTCCCAGTGCGATGTGTTTCCTTATTTCCTGATTGCTGATACCAAGGGTGTTAATTGTGAATCCAAGCAAGATGAAGTTGTTGATAGTTTCAATCTCCTCTCCATCCAACATGACACTGCCTATATGTAAGATAATTTTTTTTTTACAGTCAGATACAATCCACACTGAAGACTCCATTTCTTGATCTTCTGAAACAAGTGCTTCAAGTCCTTCTCAATTTCAGCAAGCATGGTTATATTACCTGCATAAGATGGGTTATTGATGAGTCTCCCTCCAATCCTGATGCCACACTCCTCCTCTGAGTCCAGCTTCTCAGATAATTTGCCAAGCATACAGATTGAATAGGTATGGAAAAAGAATATAACCCTGGTGCACTCCTTTCCCAATTCCAAACCATGCAGTGCTCCGCTGCTCCATTTGCACAACAGCTTCCTGGTCCAGGTATAGGTTTTGCATGAACACGATCGAGTACTCTGGGATTTCCATTCTTCTTAATATCAGCCACAGTTTGTTATGATCTACATAGTCAAATGCCTTTGCATAGTCAATAAAGCACAAATAGATATTCTGCTGGTATTCCTTACTTTCAACCAGGATCCATCTGACATCAGCAATGATATTTCTAGTGCCATGGCCTCTTCTAAACCTTCTTGCACTTTTAGCAGTTCCCTATCTATGTACTGTTCCAGTCGCATTTGAATTATCTTCAGCAATATTTTGCTTGCAAATGATATCGATGATATTGTTTGATAGTTTCCATATTCAGTTGGATCACCTTTCTTGGAAATGAGAACAATCATGGACCTTTTCTAATCTGTTGGCCATGCAGTTGTCTTCCAAATATCCTGGCATAGACTGGTCAGTACAAAGAGGGCTGCATCTGTTAACTGAAACAAGTAAATTAGTATTGCATCAATTCCTGGGGACTTATTACTTTGCCAGCACCTTCAATGCAGCTTCTACTTCCTCTTTCATTAACATTGGCTCCTGTTCATATGGTTGTTGTTGTTATGTGCTGTCGAGTCGTTTGCG
>NW_006408236.1:0-1070 GCF_000299155.1 Elephantulus edwardii | reverse complement strand
TCCTACTTCCCAAATAAATCAATTGGAAGCTCCTCCAAATACTGTCCATGATGGGTAACCATTATGGTATTTGACACGACTATGGCACAGTGTTCAGCATCACAGTAATTCCAAGTTATTCAGTACCACAAATAGACAAAAGATTGCTGTATCACTTAAAGAATATTCATTCTAAAATTTAAAAATGTAGCCCTAGAGCTGCAGGCTCATGGACCGTACAAGATTTTAAAGACATATTCTTAAGCAGGCCTCTACCCTTGGTCAAAAGTTTAACTGACACCCACTTTTCGGGATAAAAGAAACAGTAACACATATCAAACACGACCCCAAAAACTTCTTCTCTTACTTGACTGCCATCAAGATGTGAACACCATCAGACGCTAGGAGCCAACTCGTAGAGTGGAGTGTCTAGCTCAGCTCGCAGACTCTATCCTGGAAAAAGTAAAACCAGGGTGCTCTTTGGAAGCAAGGATGATGCAACTCCATCTTACATACTTTATGCATGTTGAAAAGAGGGGCAAGTACTTGGAGAAGGACATCATGCTTGAAAAGGTAGAGGGTCAGAGAAAGAGAGGAGAGCCCTCAACAAGACGAACTGACACAGTGACTCCAGCTTTGGGCACAGGAGATGATGAGTATAGCACAGGATAGGGCAGCGTTCCCTTGTTCATAGAATCACTGTGAGTTGTAGTTGACTGAAAGGCACATAATGTAACCACGGGAGTTCTGGGGAAATTTCTAGGGAATGATGCTGCTAAGCTCAAAGGCTGCACTTTTCTGCAGGTTCAAGTTCACCAGCTGCTCCTTGGAGGCAAGATGCATAGTATAGTTCTGTATAATTTTTTGTTGTTCTTGTTATATGCCATCGAATCACTTGGGACTCATAGTGACCCTATGTACAACAGTCCTAAATCCTGCTCTATCCCTTGCCAATCTGTCTTCAACACGCCTATCCTTATTACACCAGTGACGGAATCAATCCATCTCATCGAGGGTCGTAAGACCTGCGCTGTCCCTTCACCCTCCCAAGGATAACATCCCTTTCCAAGGACTGATCCCCCCTTGCAACA
>NW_006408235.1:0-1070 GCF_000299155.1 Elephantulus edwardii | reverse complement strand
CTTTAGGAAATGACTCCTGTCCTCTGCTGTTTCAACAAACAAGACTGCATCATCTGCATAACATAGTTTGTGATGAGTCTTCGTCCAATTCTGATGCCACCTTCCTCCTTATAAAGTCCAGCTGCTTTACATATAGATTGAAAAGGTGTGGAGATAGGATGCATCCCTGACACACATCTTTTCTGATCATGAACCATGCAGTGGTTTTTTGTACATACAGGTTTCGCATGAGCACAATTAAGTGTTCTGGGATCCTCATTCTTCTCAAGGTTATCCACAATTTGTTGTGATTCACACAGTCAAATGCCTTTGTATAGTCAATAAAACAAATATAGACATCCCTCTGGTACTTTCTGCTTTCAGCCAAGATCCATGTAAGGTTGGCTATGATGTCTCGACTTCCATTACCTCTTCTAAACTGAGCCTGCACATCTGGTCATTCTTTGTTGATGTACTGTTCCAGTCGTTTCTGCTTAATATTTAGCAGGATCTTGCTTACAATTGGCCAGGTAGTTGTTCTCAAGTTATCTTGGCATAATTTAATGAGTGGGTTCAGATAAAATCTGTTTGCTGAAATATAACAATTGTATTCTATCAATTACTGGGGCCTTGTTTGTTTTGGGGTTTTTTCATCCCAATTTTTTCAGAGCAGCTTGAACTTCCTCCGTCATCACCACAGGCTCTTTATCATATGTTGTTTCATGGAATTCTTCAATGTCAGCAAAATTCTTTTTGGTACAGTGTCTCTGTGTACTCCTTTCATCTTCTTTTGATGATTCCTGGATCATTCAACATTGTACTTGGAGCATCCTTAAGTATTGCAACTCTAGGCTTCAATTTGTTCTTCAATTACTTCAGCTTAAGAAATGCTGAGTGAATAAATCTATTTTGATTTTCCAACTCCAGCCCCTTGCTCATTTCAGTATAATACTTTGTTTCATGTTCATGAATTGCCTTTTGAAATCTTATATTCAGACTCTTAATATCTTAACTCTCCCCCTCCCTCCCCATTTTGGCTTCTTGGCATTGTAGTACAACATTCAGAATCACTTCTGACATCTGTATTAGTC
>NW_006408234.1:0-1070 GCF_000299155.1 Elephantulus edwardii | reverse complement strand
AAAGATTTTTTTATCTGCTCTAGTCTGTGCATCCTCGCCACATCCATACTTCATTTCTAGAACACTCACCCTCTCTTGGAGGACTTCCCTTTGATTATTCTTCCCCGTCAGTGCCTTGTGTCTGCCTGACTTCTCTCTGGGATAATGTGTGTTGAAGTTAGGACATGGAGATATTTCTGTTGATGTAGGCCTCTGAGGTGTTTCTGCCTTTGTTATGTGCTCCCGACTTAATTTCAGATCACAGTGATCCCATAGGGCAGAGGAGAATATCTCCACTTCCTCCCATGTGAAACCTGCCAGAGAGTCAGCGATGGGTCGGTTCCAACTCGATGGTACAAAACAACAACACAAGTTTTATGGAAACAGATCCCAAAGTCCATTTTATATGTAGAACCTTCTACTTACAGCTCAGCACTTGACTTGGTGTAAACGCGAGTGATTGGGTGCTGTCTGACACTGAACAGCTGCACACAGGTCTGCTAAATAGCTTGAAGTAAAGGCCTGACCCAGGTGAGCGTGGACTTTTTCTTTATCTTGGAATATATTTGAGAAAATATTTTCTTCTACTCTTTCTCATATTTTTATCCTAATAGATCATAAAGTAAACTAGGGGTTTTGTTTAGACAGCTGAGTGGCTGAGAGTCTCCTTCCTGGTAGTCCCTGTTCCCGAGATTCAGAATGAGGATTGAGAGTGAATAAGACCTGCAAAATAGATCCAAAGAAGCTGTGTGGCCATATCCCAGTCAGGGTCACTAGACCCCGTTCCAGGTAGACACAGTTTCAATCTTTTGGTCTGAAGAGAAGCAGCTCCCACTTGCTCCTTCATTGCAGTAGGTGACATGCCAAGGTTCCGGTTGCCAATCTCCTGGTCTCATTCAGACAGTCTTCCTAGACTCTGAGTTCATGATTGGACATAGAGAACAGGATCAATTGAAGAGAATAAGTGGGAGGTTCAAAGAATAGTTCCACATCTAGAAGACAAAGCCATCCTCAGCCTGTGTTTAAGACTGATATTCCATCTTCTTCTATTTTCTGAAATAATTTATGTAGAATTGGTAACAGTTCTTCTC
>NW_006408233.1:0-1024 GCF_000299155.1 Elephantulus edwardii | reverse complement strand
AATACATAAATAAATAAATAACTAGTCAGTGACCAATCCTGCTTCCTACTCTGTTCTAATCTGGGAGCTCTACTAAAACCTGTCCACTGTGGGTTAGCTGTCTGGCATTTGACATACCAGTGTCATAGCTTTCACATCACTGCAACTCACAAGTTATAGCAAGCTGTAGACAACTACTGTACTCAAGAATAAATAAGCAAGAATACAATCTAGAAAAAATTAGCTATATGCAAATCATTTCCCCATACAACAAATTGACATATAAGTGTTGTACACTTATGTTGTGCACTATGAATGATGTTAACAATTTAGTTAAAAATTTCAAATTCTATCCTGAAGCACAATGTTGTGAGCTATATGAGATAATCCATACACCTAAAAGGAGGACATACTAATACAACTATTATTCAAAAATATGCACAAAAGCTAAAGCCAGAGAGAAGGAAATTTAATATTTTTGCCAAATTTTGCAGGCCAAAATTGATCAAACATGCAATCAAGATCCATTAATGACAAAAAAAAGATGCATTAATAAAAATTGGTAACTGGAATACAAAAACAGGAAAAAAACGAAAGAGAAATCATAGTCAGAAAGTATGGACTTGGTGACATAAGTGCCATCTGTGGAACAGACTATCATTTTTGTGTAACTTCAAAGTGAGGCTGAGGAAAATTAAAATATGTCTATGAGAACAAAAATGTGTTCTTATGTCTATCCTGTATGAATTAAAAATCATCTTATGAATAGGTTTGAAGCATAAAATGTGATCTTGGGATCTTCAGGTATCGCATTGCTCCCCCCCGACCCGGCTCGCGCGCCCCCACCCCCCACCAGCTCTGAACTTTGGGACTGGCCAAGATGCTGTGCGCAGACGCAGTGGACGGTGGGCGTGGACTTGAATTGGGACACACCCCTGCAGCTCTGACCCATGACCCCCATCTTCAGGTATCGCATTGCTCCCCCCTGACCCGGCTCACGCACCACCCCCCCACCGCCAGCTCTGAACTTTGGGACTGGCCAAGG
>NW_006408232.1:0-1070 GCF_000299155.1 Elephantulus edwardii | reverse complement strand
TTTTCCTGGCAGAGCATCTGGTGGATTCGAACCGTGTGCCTCTGGGATTGTAGTTGCAGCTCCTTGCCACTAGGCCACCAGAGCTCACCGAAAGTGAGTTGTATCTTTCACATACAGACTAGGTGATAGTTTCTGAACCAAGCGCTTTTCATTTTTCATCTTATTTTTGGAAATATTGTCCACAATAGCCTTACAAGGTCAGTATTAGGTTGAACCACCTGAAATTGCTTGTATTGGACCACTTTTTACCTAAAAAAAGAAAAACAAAACAAAACTGGGGTTTCTAAGATGATCCAATCTGATATTATTTTCCCTTCTTTTTTCCAATTGTTTTTATTTTTATTTTTTAATTAATTTGTCTTTTTTTGCATTCATTTTAATGAAAGTTTACAGAGACTTAGTGTTTTCAGATATTCATTGTTGCACTTTCCTCCCTGCCCACCCCTCCCCCCCAATTCACTCTTTTCCTTGAAAACCTCCCCGCCCCAAGTCCACTCCACTGTGCAGTCTTTATTCTGGACTCCTGTCATGACAGTAATACCCAATCATATGTCTCTTTTAAACAGTTCTTTCTCTCATCTGTTTCAATGCAGTATACATCATTCCTCCCCTCTTTCTCTGTCATCCCTCAACGCCATGTCAGTCCTGTTTTATAATAGTAGCCCTATGCAATATTTGTCCTTTTGTGCTGAGATATTTCACTCACCATAATGTCCTCTAGGGTCATGCACTTTGCATAATATTTCATGAGTTCCTTGTTTTTCAATGCTGCATAGATAAAACTATAAGAAGTTCATAAATAACTTGGCTAGTAGCTGGCCTGGCTAGAGTTCAGGCATATTTTATTCTATAATCATCACTTATTCATAGCAAATACATAATAATGACTTATTCATAGCAAATACATTTTTTAAGAGACATAAACACAGGTTATATACCTGGATTTCACCTGATGGTATGAATAGGAATCAGATCGATTACATCTGTGGAAAGAACTACTGGAGAAGCTCAATATCAGCTGTGAAAACTAGGCCAGGAGCTGATTGTGGAATAGACCACCAACTACTCAT
>NW_006408231.1:0-1036 GCF_000299155.1 Elephantulus edwardii | reverse complement strand
AAGCACTGAATACCAAAGACCAAAGACCACATGAATGAAGAAAGCAAAAGATCGTTACAAAGACAGAGGAGAAAGAAAATAACTGAAATGGATGTCAGAAAAAAACTCTAACAATTGCACTAGAGTGTCAAGAAACCAAGACATTCCAGTTAGAGACTAAATTTATTCATCTGTTCATTCCATATTTATTGGTACTTCTATGTTCAAAAAGAGTCTGTGGGTGTTGCAAGCATTTACACATTTGGTTACTAAGAGAAAGATTCACAAAGAGGTGACTTGGAAGAAAGATCTGGCAATCTACTTCCAAAGCCACAGCCCTTGAAAACTCTTTGGAGTATGATTCTACTGTAATATGCTTGGCATTGCCATGTAACACAATTGATGGTGACTGGTTGGAACACAGGACAGCATTTGATATAAAGGTCATTTGATGAACAGTAAAACATTAGTGATGTCACATGCATATTTAACTCTTAATTAGTACAATTATATCAGATGGCTAAAACCACATAGTTTGAAATTGCACCCACACGGATTGAATGCCTACATGGACTGTGACAATGCACTAGACCACTACAACACAGTGAAAACTGGACCTTCCACTACCGTCCTGTGCCAGGAACATCAAGATGACAAGTGAAGCCATTTCCTTCCTGAACACTACCTTGGCATCCCTGGCCCCTCCCAGGGCCAGTACTTGGGCTGCTGACCTTTTGGTCCCTGCCTAGCTGTAGCAGTTGCCTGGCTGAGAAGGCAAATAATTCACAGGCCATCTTTCTCTGCAAATGAAACAAGTTTTCCCTTGAGTCAAGATAAGAGAGAAATTCAGGGAGGGTGAGCTGCCCTTCCCTCCTCTGCAGCAGTGAGCTCCTAAGCCAAAGTTATTCACCCAAAGTCCTGATAAGGCCCCAGGCACAAAAAACTCTACCACCGCAATGACACGGAAGAGGCAGATTGCCTCATACACTACACAAAATCAAAACAAGATGTCATAAAAAAAAAGTGATCGAAGCATAGAATCATGGATTTTCTGAAG
>NW_006408230.1:0-1070 GCF_000299155.1 Elephantulus edwardii | reverse complement strand
GGAAGCTGTGGTATATTCACACAATGGAATATTATGCAGCACTGAAAAACAAAACACTCATGAAATTTTCTACAAAATGGGTGACCATGGAGGACATTATGCTGAGTGAAATATCTTGGTCACAAAAAGACAAACACTGCATAATGCCACTCTAATAAAACAGGACTGACATGGGGGTTGAGGGGAAATTAAAAAAATAGGGGCTAAATAATGTACACAGCATTGAAACAGACAAGGGAGAGAACTGTATAAAAATATACTATTAGGTATTATTTATTGGCATGGCAAGAGTCCAGAATAAGAGCTGTATAGTAAAGTACACTGGGAAGGGGGAACTGTATAACAATGAAATATTTTTTTTCCAAAGAAAAAAGCAAACAGGTGGGACAGGGAGGAAAATGTGCAACAATGAATAAATGGAAATCCAAGTTCAGTATAAACTTTCATTAAAATATCGATAAAAACCAAAAAAATTAAAAGAAATAACATTGTTTTAAATGTAGGGTATTAAGTTTACAAACTTAAGGCAACCAGAAAGTAAATAGATCTGCTAAGCAGATAAAGGAATATTGCTTACATTGGATTTACTGATTGGGGTAATGGGAGTAGGTGTGTCAGAAACAGTAAGATTGGCTCAAGATAGGCCAGGAGTTAGAGCAATGGTACATAGGGTCATTACGTGTTGCAGGTGACTCAACAGCACATAACAACAATAACATGGCTAACATTAAGAAGAATGAAAATAGTGCTCCTGCAAAACCTATACTTAGACCAAGAAGCTGTTGCACAAGAAAATCAAGGGGAAACTGTATGGTTTAAAAATAAAAAAGGCATGAGTTAAGGTTGTATCCTCTCCCCATACCTATCCAATCAGTATGCTGATTGAAGTCTTTGAGTTATGGTGTTTGGGGGAAGAGTACTGAATATCCCCTAGTCTTCCAAGAGAACAAACAGATATGTGTTGGAGACATTGAAACTAGACTGCTCCTTGGAAGTAAGTAAGAACGATGAAGCTTTTCTCACATACTTTGGGCATGTTACTAGGAGAGGCTATTTCTTGGAAAAGGACA
>NW_006408229.1:0-1062 GCF_000299155.1 Elephantulus edwardii | reverse complement strand
TTGCATAATCAATGAAACACAGATAGACATTCCTCTGGTACTCTACTTTCAGCCAAGGTCCATCTGACATTAGCTATAATATCCTGAGTGTCATGGCCTCTTCTAAATCCAGCCTTTATTTCAGGCAGTTTTCTGTTGATGTGCTGCTCCATTTGTTTTTGGATAAAATCAGCAGAATCGTGCTTGCATGTGATGTCAATGATACTGGTCAACAATTTCTATATTCAGTAGGAACACCTTTCTTTGTAAAGGGAACAAATAGAGATCTCTTCCAGTCAGTAGGCCTGGTAGCTGTCCTCTAGACTTCTTGGCACCACAACCAGGGCTGCACGTTTGTTGAAATAGGTCAATTGGTATGCCATTAATTCCTGGGGCACTGTTTTTTTTCCTAGGGCCAAGTCTTTCAGAGCAGCTTGAACTTCTGCCTTTATCACCAAAGTCTCTTGCTCATACATTGTTTCATGAAATTCTTAGGTGTCCATCAATTACTTTTGGTACAATGACTCTATATTCTCTTTCCATCTTCTTTTAATTGTATTTATAAAAGAAAATATTTGTACATGTTCATGGTTTGTTTAATTCCTCCCCTTTTTCACCTTGTACACATCTCTTCAAAGTAATATAACAAAATATGACCTTTCTACCTCTATGCCAGTAAAAAAACTCTCAATTTCCATTGAGTTCATTCAAACTTATGACAAACTTGTAAAATAGAGATTTTGTTGTTGTTGTTAAGTGCTGTTGAGTCACACATGGCTCAGAGTGACCCTATAAACACAAAACCTGAATGTTATTCTATAACTATCATCATTTCTCTATGTTCATAGAGTTTCCAGAGGCATGTGGCTTAGTAAATGAGTCCTATAGTACCTAAGGCTTTCATTTTTACAAGAGCAGACTGTCCCAGCTTAAGTGGCTTAGTTAATATCTGAATATTTAACTGCTGCACCACCACCACCAGGACTTCTTTTCAACATGACTTATAGCTACAATTTATTTTATTAGTTGTGTTTTCAAGATGCTATAAAGATCATACTAAATTGAAGGTATTTACTAAATATT
>NW_006408228.1:0-1056 GCF_000299155.1 Elephantulus edwardii | reverse complement strand
TATCTATCTATCTCACTCTCTCTATATATTTATCTACATATATACAGCCTTCAATATGGACTGAAGCTTAACATCAAGAAAACAAAAAACAAAGATTCTCACCACTGGGTCGATTGACAACATCATGATAGATGGTGAAAAGACTAAGATTGTTGACAGCTTCAGGTTATTTGGCTGGACAATCAACACTATTGGTATCAGTAGCCAGGAAATTCAAAGATGAATTATTTTGGGAGAGTCTGCTGTCAGAAACTTTTCCAAAGTTCTGAAAAACAACAAGGTCCCTCCTCCCTCCCAAGCATGATGTCCTTCTCCAAGGACTGGTACCGCCTTGTAGCATATCCAAAGTATGGTCAGACAAGGCTTCAGAATCCTTGCCTCCAATGAGCTGCTAGGCTTCACCCTCTCCAGGACAAAGTAGTTTGTTCTCCCAGCAATCCAGGGTATATTCAATACTCTTTTCCAGCACCACAACAAAAAAAGCATCAATTCTCCTTCAATCATCCCTAGTCATTGTCCACCTCTCTGACACATAGTAAGTGATTGCAAAGACCATGGCCTGTATCCGGGCACCTTAGTCTTCAGAGTGACATCATTGCTCCTCAGTACTTTGGAGAGGTCTTGAACAGCAGACTTTCTCATCACAATGTTGTTGTTGTTATGTGCCGTCAAGTCGCTTGCGACTCATAGCGAACCTATGTACAACAGACCTAAACCCTGCTCTATCCTGTGCCGATAACACTGCCTCCGACACACCCAACCTGATTAACCCAGCCACTGAATCAATCCACCTCATAGAGGGTCTTCCCCTCCTGCACTGTCCCTCCACCTTCCCAAGCTTGAGGTCCCTCTCCTAGGATCTGTACCTCATTACAACATGTCCAAAGTATGTAAGATAAAGCCCCAGAATCCTTGCCTCCAAGGAGCAGCCAGGTTTAACCCTCTCCAAGATGAAACTGTTTATTTTCTTAGCAATTCATGGTATCATCGATGCTCTTCTCCACACAACAGCTCAAAGGCATCAATTCTTCTATCCTCCCTAGTCATTGTCCAACT
>NW_006408227.1:0-1071 GCF_000299155.1 Elephantulus edwardii | reverse complement strand
AATCGGGATGGTGTGTCAGAGGCAGTGCGACTGGCACAAGATAGAGCAGGGTGTAGGGCTGCTGTACGTAGGGTCGCTATGAGTTTCAGGCAATGCAACGGCACATAACAACAGCAACAGCAAGATGGGGAGAAGTTTGTTCTTTCTAATTCAGACAGTCTCCTGAGGCTATGATTCTATACAGCTTCTGTGGCGATGTATAGTTGACGTCTCTTCTGTGCCTGTAGTAAAACTGTAGATGGCTCAGTGTCGCCTCTCCTTGTATTTGCTTTCCTTTTCCCCTACCTCATTTCCCTTTCCCTCTCATTCTTCATTCCCTGAATTACACCCTCCATGTCCCCAACCCCATCTTGCTTTTTGTCGAAATTAGACCAAGACAATGTGTAACAGAAGGGGAAGTGTCTCTCTCACTCTCTGTCTGAAAAGAGAGAACAAAGAGAAAGGAAGACTGGCTCTGCATCATCAGGGTTCAAAACTCTAAAAGAGGATTTAAAAAGCAAAAGAAAAACTCCCTCATTGGTACGCAGTCCCCCACACACATATCCCCCAACCCCACTCTGCAACCCTCATTCCATACTCTTACGAAGGGTGCAACAATGAATGAATGGAATTCCCAAATCTCTGTAGATGTTCCTTGAAATGAAAAATAAATAAATTAAAATAAAAAATAAAGTAAAACAAGGAATTCATGCAATATTATTCAAACTGGGTGACCCTGGAGGACATTATGCTGAGTGAAATATCTAAGTCACAAAAGGACAGGTGCTGCATGGTAACATTATTGTAGAATGGGACTGACATCAGATTTGGGTAGGACTGAGAAAAATTGGACAAATTATGTATACTGCATTGAAACAGATGAGGGAGAGAACAGTTTAAAAGTGATATATGGTTGGGTATTACGGCCATGGCAAGAGTCCAGAATTAAGGCTGCATAGTAGAGTGTACTTGGGGAGAGGGAAGGGGATTGTATATCAATGAAAGAATTTTTTCTTTTACTTTTCAAAGAGAAGAGCGAACTGGGGGGTGGGGGGAGAGAAAAATGCAACAATGAATGAATAGAAATCCAAA
>NW_006408226.1:0-1071 GCF_000299155.1 Elephantulus edwardii | reverse complement strand
CCGCACTGAGCATGCTCAGTAGGACGGCCTGCACATCTCTCAGCGTGATGCTTGTGTCTGCCAGGTCAGCCTCAGTCACCCCGGAGAACCTGGGGGGCAGGGACAGAAGGCTTAGCAGGGGCCTGCAGGAGCCTCCACCGGGGAGCTGTATGGGGAGGGGAGCTGCATGGAACTTCAAACCCTGACACACATGGGGGGACTGGAGGGAGGTGAGCTGGGTGGGGTCCAGATGGGGGCACTGGGGAGAGCCTGGCAGAGGGGAACTGGGCCGGCGCACCTGGTGTTGTAGTCCACAATCTCATTGTCCGGCTTGACAAAGGTGTCGTAGACCACCTGCATGTCCGTGTCCACCACAGTGACGCGAGTCAGCTCCAGGCCATATGTAGTGTAGGACTGCGGCCCCAGCCACGAGAGGGGTGGAGATGGTCAGGTCCCGCCGCTCCAGGCAGCGGGGCAGCCGGCCTCACAGCAGACGGGCTGTCCCCTGCCGGCTCCTGAGAACTGACCGTGTCCCTGCCCTTGAGCTCGTATGATGGGCTTCCCAGGACCAGGACCTTCCTCCCCTCATGGGCACCACAGGCTGCAGCCCTCTGCTCAGCTCCACGACTAGTGGTGCCAGACACCCAGTGAGGCTTCCCAGGGAGGAGGGCTGGAAGCATCCCCACGACCCAGAGGGAGGAACCCTGTCCCGCGGGAACCTGCCTTCGGAAGCCAGCATTGGGAGGCCCAAGGACAGGACACACCCCCAGCCAGAGAGCCTCAATGGCACAGCCAGAGAGCAGCCTGTCTGGGAAATGCTGGCCCTGCTATGTCCACCAGGGGCTGACCCAGACCCAAGAGACTGGCCTTGTTCACCGCCTTCCTCCACTCCCCTCGGCACTTCCAGGGTCGGGGGTCGAGGACCAGCGGCTGGGGTCCAGGGGTCCCGAAGGCAGTCCCACACGGTCAAGTCACCGCTCTGAAAGCAGACACTCACCATCTCACAGTCGAGGGCATACACTCCTGGGTGAGCTTCCTGTGGAAGCTCTTTTTCAAAGGTCTTCACAAACCCTTCCAGGTTTTCCTTCCGCC
>NW_006408225.1:0-1071 GCF_000299155.1 Elephantulus edwardii | reverse complement strand
CTTCAAAGCTTGATCTCAGTTTGTCTCTGATGAACTTTATGGTTTTGGGCTTTACTCCCGAGTCTCTTATCTAACTTGAGGTGATTTTTGTGTATAGTGTGAGATGTGGATCCTATTTCAGCTTTCTGCAGGTAGCAGCCCAGTTTTGCCAGCATCATTTGTTGAAGAGGTTGTCATTTTCCCATTTGATAGGTTTTATTTCCTTGTCAAATATCAGTTGACCATATATAGCTGGGTCTATTTCTGGGTTCTCAATTCTGTTCCATTAGTCTATGTGCCTGTCATTGTGCCAGTACCATGCTGGTTTGGTTATTATTGCTGTATAGTAGGTTTTGAGGTCAGGGTGTACTATACCTCCCACTTCATTTTTGTTTCTCAGAAGTGTTTTGCTTATTCAAGTTCTCTTGCCTCTCCAAATAAACATGACTATTTCCCTTTCGATCTGCTTGAAAAACGAATTTGGTATCTGGATCGAGATTGCATGGAATATGTAGATTGCTTTTGGTAGGAGAGGCCATGGTGGTTTTGTACTACAAGAGAGGCTCACCTTTGAGTCCATTCAGACTCTGTTACTGAAGCTCCCAAATTCTCAAGCTTCAAGTTCAGTATCCTCAAATTCTCAGCAGAGGGAGGATAAAATAAGAATGATCCAGTTTGAAATTCTGGTTAGAGTAAGCCATTGGAGTGCTTTTGTTTTCTACTAGACCAGCCAGTGGTTTTTTTTTTTTGTTTTTTTTTTAATGAATTTGAGATTGTTCTACATTTTCCCTCTCATTCTGTCACCTTCTATTTTGTCCTTGTCAGAATGTTTGATAGTAGTAGGTAGACACCACCAACTTCTGGCCTCAGGAGAGAGTGGGGAGGGTTCTTTGTATAAATTCCTTTCTTGAGTTTCATCTCTCTTTGTTCTGGGCAGGAAGAGATTAATAATTGTATCCTAGATGGCCACTTGCAAGCTTTTAAGACCCCAGAAGCTATTGACCAAACTTGGTGGTAGAATATACTATGTTTTGAGAATTGATCAAGATGTCCCCAAGATTATGATGCATACATAGCCTTCAAGACCAGTAG
>NW_006408224.1:0-1071 GCF_000299155.1 Elephantulus edwardii | reverse complement strand
TCTCCAAGGACCGGTCCCTCCTTGCAACATGTCCAAAGTATGTCAGATGAAGCTTCAATATCCTTTTTCCAAGGAGAAGCCTGGTTTTACCCTCACCAGGATTGTTTGTTCTCCTTGCAGTCCTTGGTATGTTCAATATGATTTTCTAACACCAAGCCCAAAGGCATCGAATCTCCTTCCATCATCCCTAGAAATTATCCACCTTTCCAATTCATAGCAACTAATTGCAAAGACATTGCCTTAGATTAGGCACAGTTTAGTCTCCAGACCTGTATCGATGCTCTCCAGTACTCTGGTGAGGTCCCTGACAGAAGACTTTCTTTTTGCAATTCTTGTTTTTATTTCCTGGCTGATGTAACAAGAGTATTGTTTGTGGATCCAACCAAACTAAAGCTGTTAACAGTCTCAATATCTTCACCGTCTATCATGATGCTGTCAATGTACCCAGTGGTGAGAATCATTGTTTTCTTGATTTTTGTGCTTCAATCCATATTGAAGGCTGCAATCCTTGACCATTGCAGCAAGGGCTTTAGGTGCTCCTCGGTATCAGTAAGCAGCTTTGTGTCTTCTGCATTACGAGGATTGTTGATGAATCTTCTTCCCATGCTGATGCCACATTCCTCCTAATAGAGCCCAGCCTCCAAGATTATCTTTTATGCATGTAGATTGAAATGATAAGAAGATAGGACACAACCCTGGTATACACCCTTCCTGATTTCGAACCACGCAGTGTTTATGTGCTCTGTTCTGACAACTGCCTCCTGGTCCAGGTTTAGATTTCACATAAGCACAATCAAGTGTTCTGGAATCCCCATTTTTCTCAGTTAGCCATGGCTTGTGACCTACAGAGTCAAATGCCTTTGCACACTCAATGAAACACAGAGAGACATTTCCGTGGTACTCTTTGCTTTCAGCCAAGAACCATCTAATATTGGCTATAATATTGCCACAGCCTCTTCTACACCCAACCTACACAGCACTTTGTTGATGTGCTGTTCCAGTTGTTTCTTGATAATTTTCAGGAGAATCAAGCTTTCATTTGGAATTAATCATATTGTTTGATGATTTCCA
>NW_006408223.1:0-1050 GCF_000299155.1 Elephantulus edwardii | reverse complement strand
ACAACAACAACAACAAAAAACCCAAACACCCAAAAAAACCCACAAACATTACCTGGATCTAATGATAATATTTTTTAAACAAGAACATATTAAACAAATCCAAATTCAGGGACAAGATAACTTCCCAGTACTCTTAAAAAATGTCACTTATAAAACACACCCATATACACAAGGCTGTACAACTGCTCTTCCAGATTGAGGGAAACCAAGGAGCTCTGGTAGCCAGGTGGGTAAGGAATTATGCTGCCAACCCGACGTGTGGTTCAAGCCCACCAACTGCTCCTCAGGAGAAAAGATGGACAATTTCCTCCATGTAATTGGGTTTTCTCCTCTGAAAACTGGATGCAATTATGGGTTGGTTCTGGCTTCACAGCAATGATTGGGCGAGTAAAGAGAGATGTTCAGCTGCTCTTCATAAGGTCCTTACTGCACAATTATTTCAGAAGTCGATCACCAACCCTTAATTTTTTTTTTCCCTGCCGTGATTCAAGTTCTATTTTTTTTTTTTTCCAGCAAATAGAGTAATTTAGGATAAATTAAACTTGGGAAATATCTTTTGGAAAGGATTTCTAGGAACAGACCTAAAATGTCACAAAAGAGGGGCAGCAGTAAAAATTATTTTAGTAGTTCACAGGAAGGGGGGGAAACCACAGAAAAGAACAAGAATTCTCACTGTCCTGATTTACCTCTCAAAAAGATTCATGAAACCCATTTTTGCCAACTTGGAACCAGCTAGCTGACCCTCCATTGGATTTCTGAGGCTGTAAATCACAACCTTTACCTTTCTCCCTAGGAGTCACTAGCGGATTTGAACCACCAGAAATTCAGCATTTGGGTTAACATTTCAACCTCCTATTTACAAAATGTTGCAATAAAAGTTGCAAATAGAGATACCATTTGACCCAGCAATTCCACTACTGGGAATATACCCTAAAGAGACCATAAATGACATCCAAGTAGATATATGTATACCCATGTTTGTCACGGCTTTGTTTACAATAGCAAGGAGTTGGAAACAACCTAAATGCCCATCAACAAACGAATGGGTAG
>NW_006408222.1:0-1071 GCF_000299155.1 Elephantulus edwardii | reverse complement strand
TTTAAAAAAAAATCAATGCCTTAAATTGTGCTTTTAGTGAAGAGTACTGAATATCCCATGGACTGCACAAAGAACAAAGAAATCTATCTTGGAGGAAGTACAGCCAAGCTCCTCCGTAGAGGCAAAGATGGTGAAACTTAGTCTCACATACTTTGGACCAGTTGTCAGAAGTCATCAGTACTTGGAAAAAGACATGCTGGGAAAAAACAGGAGGTCATTGAAGAAGACACTCAACGAAAGTGAGACGGACTGAAACAGTGATTACAACAATGGACTCACACATGGCAGAGATCATGAGGGGGTGCAGGAAAGAGCAAGGGGTTGGCCTGTTGTTCACAAAGCTGCTATGAGTCATAGTCGACTTGATCTCTGCCATTATCCATCTGGCATCAGCACTGATAACCTTCATTCCATGCCTTCTTCTGAATCTAGCTTGAATTTCTGGCAGCATCCTGTCCAGCTGCTTTTTAAGCTATATGCAGCATTTTTTTTTACATATTAATGATCTTTGACATTTTCTACATTCTGTTGAATGATCTTTCTTTGGAATGAGACAAATATTATTTCTCCCTTCCCCCAACTAGTTGGGTAGGTCGTCATCTTCCAAATTTCTTGACATAGACAAGTGAGTGGTTCCGTCATTGTATTGTATCGGTCTTTTGAAATGGTGCCATAAATTCTTTTAGCCTTATTTTTCATCAATGTCACCATGAATTCTTCTTTCAATACTATTGTTTCTTGATCCTATGCTAACTCTTAAAACAGCTGAATATCAAAGAATTCTATTTGATACAGTAAATTTATGTATTGCTTCCATCTTATTTTTTTGCTTCCTGTAGTATTCAGTAAATTGTCCACAGATTCTTTCAAAACTGCAAAATGAAGTTTATTTTCCCCCCTTCAGTTCTTTCAGTTTGAAAATAGCAGAATATTTTGTCACTTTAGTTTTCTAACTCCAAGTTTTTGCACATTTCATTTCAATCCTTTGAGGTCTTAAGTCCCTCTGAAATTCTCACTTGAGGTACTCTACCTTCGGCTAGGAAGTGCAATGGACTTTTGAAAAAAACAAAA
>NW_006408221.1:0-1072 GCF_000299155.1 Elephantulus edwardii | reverse complement strand
TTATAATTCTTTGTTTTATCCTCCCAAGCAATTGGAACCTATCCAAAGCTGATCTGAAGTTGAGTCAGCTATGGATAGGTTCCAATTTTATAGCTATGAGTTTGAGTTTTTAAATTAGTTTTTATTTGCTTAGACTATTTTATATATATTGTAATGTATTATTTTGTTAAAGTGTGCTTAAGAAAATGAAACAGAGAACTTTGGGACTGCAAAAACTGAAAACTTTAAAAATATCACTTCAATGGAAGACAGTTCTTGCAATGATTTTATGATCTTTCTAAGATCTCATAATGTTGATTACATTAAGTTTAACTTTTAATTTTAAAAAGTCAAATGTACAAATAATAAGATTGCATACTAGCCTTTCAATTTAATATGGAAAATAGCATAATAATTATCACGGACCATTTAAAATATATATGTGTCTAATTTACAGAGTCAAATTAAAAAGAATTATAAAATATCATTTAAGTTAGGAGTAATACTTTGCATAGCTATATTTTTTAAATATCTATTTCATTGTATTCTTACTGTTATACCATTAGAGGGTTCTTACTGGTTTGCAAAAAAAGAATATTTCAGACTGGTAAGGTTAAAAGGACCCACTACATGTGAACATTAACCAGAAAGAAAATACTGAACTTTTGGTGTCAACTCTACTGATGTCTCCATTACCAATAAAGTTAAACTTTATCCTGCTCTATTTCTAATTTAAAAAACAAACAAACCCAACTTATGAGAAATGTATTTCCTCAAATGTACTCCAATATAGACATTCAACTTCTCATGTATAGTCTCTGGATTTATTTTTTCTTTGCTACTACTGTATGCTCTTCAGTCAATTATGGTTCATAGTGACCCTATAAAACAGAGTAAAACTGTCCCTGAAGTCTCCTAAAGCTATAATCTTTATGAGAACAGATTACCAGGTCTTTTCTTCCATAGTCTGACTGGTTTGAACAAGTGACCTTTCAGTTACCTGTCAAGAACATAATCACCGTGCCACTAGAGTTCTTTGTTTTCTTTATCATTTCTCTGCCAATTTGATTATTCCCTATAGGATACAAAGAAA
>NW_006408220.1:0-1018 GCF_000299155.1 Elephantulus edwardii | reverse complement strand
TAGAATAATCTAGCATCTCAGTAAGAAAAAGGCATACAACCCAATCACAAAATGAGCACAAGTTGTGAATAGATATCTCACCAAAGAAAGCCAGCTGGCCAACAAAAACATGAAGCAATGTTTAAAAGCCCTAGTTTTGTTGTTTTGTGGCATCGAATTGACTACTACCCATGTAGTTGTTGTTATGTGACATTAAGATTACTATGACTCATGGCAACACTATGCACAATAGCTCTGAACTCTGCTCTATGCTGAGCCAATCTCGCTGTCTCTGGCAGAACTACCCTCATAATGCCAGTTACTGTGTCAATCCATCTTATTCATGATCTTCTTTTCCAGCGCTTTTCCTCCACCCTTCCAAGTATAATGTTCTTCTCCAAGGAATAGTCCCTCCTGTCTTACATGCCAGAAATATGTGAGATGGATGCTCAAAATCCTTGCATTCAAGTAACAGCTTGGTTTCACCCTCTCTAAACATGTATGTTAGTTCTGTCGGCAGTCCATAGTGTGCTCAGTACTCTTCTCCAGAACCATAGCTCAGAAGTATTAATTCTTCTTCTGTCATTTGTAGTCATTGTCCAGTTATCTGATGTATTACGATTAATTGAGAAGATCATGGCCTCTGGAGAGATCCCTGATAACTTCATCTTTTGACTTCTTGGCTGCTGGTGCCAAGAGTCTTGATTGTGGCAGCATCCAAGCTAAAATTGTTAATTTCAATCTCCTCTCCATCTCTCATTATTTTGTCATTGATCCAGTGGTGATAATCTTCATTTTCTTGATGTTGCACTTCAATCCATATTGCAGACTACAGTCTTTGACCTTCTGTAGCAAATACTTCAGATCCTTCTGGCCAAGCAAGGTTATGCCATCTGGATAATGCAGGTTGTTGATGAGTTTTCTTCAAATCCTGATGCTGCATTTTTCCTCATAAAGTCCATCCACTTCAATGATCTATTCCACGTACAGACTGAAAAGCTATGAAGACATGACACATCCCTGATGCATGCCTTTCTTG
>NW_006408219.1:0-1072 GCF_000299155.1 Elephantulus edwardii | reverse complement strand
GACCCCTTCTAAACCCAACCTGGACTTCTGGTAGTTCTCTGCTGATGTGCTGTTCCAGTTGTTAGGGAATTTTCAGAGAAATCCAATAGCAGCAGTGAAAACCAATTCAGGTGCTGATTGAGAAACAGACCATCAAGTACTCATATGCAAGTTCAAATTAAAGTTAAAGAAGGTCAAATCAATTCCACAGGGATAAAAATTTAACCTTGAGTCTGTTCCACCTGAATTTAAAATCATTACAGGAATAGATTTGAGGTCTTTATCACTAAAGAACCAGATGAGCTGTGGAAGGATATAAAAAATATCATTCATGAAGAATACAAAAAAGTCATTACAAAGATAGAAGAAAAAGAAAAGACCAAAATGAATGTCAGAAGAGACTTTGAATATTGCACTAGAGCACTGAGAAGCCAAAGCAAAGGTAAGAAATTAAGGAGCTGAATAGAAGATTTCAAATGTCACCACAGAAAGACAAGCAAAGTATTATAATGAAATGCACAAAGAATTGGAGTGCGAAAATCTAAAGAGCCAAACTTGGTCAGTATTTTTTGGACAATGGAAGGAGTATAGAGTCACTGTTCTAAAAAGAATTGTGTAACACAGACAAATTTCAAAAAATAACACATGATCAAAAGGCAATTGGGATGAAAGAGGAAGTTCAGGTTGCTCTAAGGACTTGGCAAAAATATAGCTCTAGAAATTGATGGAAACCAATTGACATATTTAAAAAAACAAATGTTACCTTAGATGTGTTCATCAGATTTGGCACGAAATCTGGAGGGCCACTACTTGGCCTACTAATTGGAAGAGATCAATATTTATTCCCATCCAAAAAAAAAAAAGGCGACCTGACAGAGTGTGGAAATTATCTTACAATATCACTCATATCACACGCATGTACATGAATTGTATCAAGAGCAAAATCCTGCTGAAGATTACTCAGAAACAGCTGCAATAGTACATTGACAGAGAACTACCAGAAATACAAGCTGGATTTAGAAGAGGCTGGGACAATAGAGATATTATCACCAGTGTTAGATAGATTTGGCAGAGAGCAAAGAATACCAGAGGG
>NW_006408218.1:0-1071 GCF_000299155.1 Elephantulus edwardii | reverse complement strand
TGGGGAAATCTGTTGTCAGGGACTTCTCCAGAATATTAAACACCAATGATGTCAGTCTAGAGACTGAGGTGCATTTGATTCAGACCATGATCTTCACATTACTTGTTATGTGTCAGAGATCTGGATAATGACTAAGAATGATAGAAGAATCAATGCCTTTGAGTTGTGGTGCTGGAGAAGAATCTTGATCACCAAGAAAACAAATAGGTCTGTCTTGGAGAGGGTGAAATCATGTTTCTCCTTGGAGGCTAGAGTTTTGACGCTCCATCTCACATACTTTGAGCACATGGCCAGGAGGGACCAGTCCTTGGAAAAGGACATCATGCTCAGATGTGTGAAGGGACAGTGCAAGAGAGGAAGACCCTGGATGAGATGGACTGATAGAGTCACAGGGAAAATGGGGGTAGGAGTGTTGAAGTCACTGAGACTGGCTCAGGACAGTGGAGGTTTCAGAGCTGTTGTATACATGGTCACTATGAGTCACAGGTGACTCAATAGCACATGACAATAACAACATACTTTTTAATATTATCTATTACCATGTTAAAGACATACCACTAGGCACAAATGATAACAGAGCAATCTCTGATCTCAAGGAGCTTATGTTGTTGTTTTTGTTGTTGTTATATGCTATTGAATGACCTGCAATTCAGAATGACCCTATGTACAACAGCCCTAAACCTTGCTATATTCCTTGCCAGTGTTATTGTCTCTGACACGCCTATCCCCATTACCCCAGAGACTGAATAAATCCATCTCATCGAGGGTCTTCTTCTCCTGAGCTGTCCCTCCACCCTCCCAATCATGACATCCCTCTCCAAGGGCTGATCCCACCTTGCAAAATGCCCAAAGAATGTCAGACAAAGCTTCAGAATCCTTGCCTCCAAGCAGCAGCCTAGCTTCACCCTCTCCAGGACAAACCTGTTTGTTCTCCTAGCAGTCCATGGTATATTCAATACTCTTCTCCAGTACCAACTCTCCCTCTATCATCACTAGTCATTGTCCAGCTCTCTGATGCATAGCAAGTAATTGCAAAGACCATGTCCTGTATCAGGCACACCTAAGTCTCTA